>NW_022196905.1:49790251-49827327 GCF_008632895.1 Mastomys coucha | reverse complement strand
AGCCAATCATGGGCAGACACGCCACGCTGTGGGCAGTCACGCTGCACTGTGGTGTATATAAGCAGTGCGGATTTTGGGCTCGATCTCTTTTCCCTCTGGGAGAGAGCAGAAAACGTCACTGCAGAAGGAACGTAGTGTGTCCACGTGTCTTCTTCCTGGCGAGACTACTGTGCGGGCTACATGTTGCCATAATAAAAATAAGACATTTGATTTGTAAATGTCCGGAATAAAAAAAGAAGCTTATAGAAATGGGTATATAGAGGTGTAATTCTACTGTAAAGGTGGATTCTGACAATATGAAGAAAAGTAAAGTGGTTTCTTGGGATTATTTTTCTCACATACAACAAGTACCATAGTATACTTCATTTACTTTCTTATCATATAATATATTCTAATACATGCATAAACATATACATATGATACTACAAGTATAAAAATTATACATTTTGCCTTATGAGTGAAAATATATAAAAATGTCTACTATATTTGTTCATATTTCAGTGATTAATAAGACAATTTTCTTACTAGGTACTCTTAATGTAATCTAGAAAACCTCTCAAGAATAAGTAGTGTATCACATAAAATAATATATTTCACTGTCTATATATTTTACTTCCTGGGTAGAAGAAGAAGATACTGAGCTGAAAAATTATTTTGAAAGACATTGAGTTTGCAAATGTTTAGCTGAGGAACGTAAGAAAAGTTCTAGGCACAGAGAAGAAAATGCATTAAAGAAACATAGACAAATTCTTTGAGGTTATTTGTATAATTACATGATCCCTTCTTTCCTTTTCTTCCTATAAGTTTTCCCATAACCTTTTGTTGTTTTTAAAAGTTATAACCTCTTTGGTCATTATTTCCTGTTATATGAATTTTTGTGTATACATTAGTATTCCTAAATATAACCTGATTTTATGCTTTTTATGGTTCAATATATGGTATAGTATTTTTGGAACACAATCCAGGAATGGAGTCACGAGTAGAGAATATTGATTGTTTGCAAAAGCACCCACAAAAAAAATGACCTCAATATCTTCAAAACATGTATCTTTTGCTCCTCCCAGGACCAGCAGATAGGGGTGTCACTTACTTCACATTGTTCATTACAACTGATTGTCATTATTGGTTTATTTGCTTCTTGGTAAAACATGTTTTACCACTTGTAACTTGTCCTAGTGACTGAATGCAGCTTAGGCTCATGGGAAATTTATTCATGTGACCTTTCATAACTCATGAAGGATTAATTATTTACATCTCTGAATAAACTTGGCTATTGTATGAGTCTTTAATCCTATTCATTTATTGGCTCCATTCTCCCATGTCCTACCACCTCTAAGAGTGGTGACATAAGATAACTGATTTTACAGTTTTGGTGTAGTCCTGCACTTCCTGAGAATCAAAATCTAAAGGTATCTTTCAACTCACACCAATAATAACCTGGTTCTTTCTTCTATAACTGTAATCTCTTTCTACAGGTGTTCTTTATCTGTTGTCAGGAGTTCTGCACTGTTCACTCTTGATTATATAAAGCATTGTAGTAACTCTGAGCTCAAACTTTTGAGTCATTTTCGCATTCCTCTTAGGTAATTCCTTTTTGGAAAAAATGTGAAACTGACTTATACATTAGTGATAATATAACTAATACATTTTATTATATTTTGAGAATAGTTTTTATTTTAAACACAATATAGCAATTAAGTTTTAAAATAAAAATTAAGGGACACAAAAGTAACTAATACTCATTTAAACTGATAACCTTATTTAAATGATGTTAGATATATAGGAACCTATAATGATTGAATATTTCAGGCATTCCTTTAAATAATCTGCCAAATTGATGTGTTTGCATATGCAGGCATATGTAAGTTTTGTGTGTGATTTCCAAAGAGAGTTTCAAAATTTTTCATTAGCTTGTCAAATGGATCCAAACATAAAAAGACTTATGAATTTTTATACCATGTTTATATATTCAAACAAATTATGTTTTTAATAATTTAATAGCACCCAAGGCCACCTAGAATTATACATTTCTTTTCATTTCATTCCTATGTGTATAGAGTTGTCATAAATTTTCTTCCATCTGACCTCGTTTCCTTAAAGTTTTACTATGTGTACACTATGCAGAGCTCAGCCGTATGTATCACATTTTGTTTCATGAAGCTCCTTGTTTTCTTTGGGAGAATGAAACATCAAACATACCGAGCCTGAAACTGTGTCAGAGAAGCAAAAGTTTTAAGCTGTGTTCTGCTCTAGATCTCCTCAACCATCAACAAGGGAAATATATATATATATATAAAACTCTCTGCTTTGAGTAGAAGGAGAATCAGAGGCAAGTGTTTTAGACAGGCAAAACAACCAACTTAGTTGCAGTTCTGATAAAATAAACACAGTGAGCTTTGTCTCACCATTTTCCTGAGCTGGTGAAGAGAAGACATTTTACTCTAAATTTATTTGTAATATCACTTGTTTGAGGCAAAATAAGAGACAATACTTCTCAACTGTTTCAACAACTATCATCAGAATTTAATTTTTTTAGAATAAAATATAATGAGCTGGAGAATTTTTGTTTTCATTTTTTGTTTTCTAAAATGACTAACCATGTTATTTCCAACTGATAAATTTTCCATTCACAAATTTGTAACACCTATTATAACATTTATAAAATATTTCTAATTATCTTATTCTAAAATTGGTTGATATTTTTCAGAGCTTATGGATGTTTGCATAAATATGTCTGCATAACTACAAAAGTTTTGTCTTTTATTTACAACAAGAAGAAAGAATAATATATATTCTTCTGGCCGGGCGGTGGTGGCGCATGCCTTTAATCCCAGCACTTGGGAGGCAGAGGCAGGTGGATTTCTGAGTTCGAGGCCAGCCTGGTTTACAGAGTGAGTTCCAGGACAGCCAGTGCTACACAGAGAAACCCTGTCTCGAAAACACCAAAAAAAAAAAAAAAAAAAATATATATATATATATATATATATATATTCTTCTATAAATTTTTTATCAGTTATTTTAATTTTGTATAAGTTGGCAAAATAGACAAACAAAAATGTAGCTTCATGTCACGTTGATAAACTTTCCCAGGGGGAAAAAAAAGGAATTTGAGTATTTTACTGTCCTGCAATATTATTATCTCATCATGTCAGAAATAAAATTACGAAATATCTCTCAGCTAAATTTCAAGTCTATGATGTTGTCAAGCATCATTTGTTGTATCTCTATGGCATATTTCACTCCTTTATCTTTCTCTAAAGATGTTTGACATGTATCAGCAACTGCCTTCTTCAATCTTCAACACTAGGAACTGTTGGAAAGGCTCTTCTAATATCACTGTATGTGGATACTCCTGTCATCATTTTCTGTATTTTTATTTTATTTTTTAAGATTTGTATCACTTTACAGGTATTACCAAACAATCCCCGTGTAATCTAACTGACTCCATTGTATCTACTACATTCACTCCCCATTGTCAAAATGTACCAAAAGATTTCAGAAATTTCTAGGGATTGTTCTCCTCCTCATAGGAAAATACTTTGTGTTTTATGTTGCGCCAAGTATTCTAAGAATCTGTCGGAGATCAGTGCAAGTCAGAAATGGAGCTATCTTTACATCAAAGTATTTTAATTAATTGATAAACAAGTGTTAAAAAAAACCTTAGCTTAAACATTTGCATGTTCAAAATAAGGCTTCTTAAGAGCCCAGAGAAGCCCAAACGACAGGATTACAGGGTTATGCTTACTCTTTACTGTTGTCTTTCCAATATGCTCTGTTATATAAAGGCCCCCTATGCATCAAATGTGCCAGGTGCTAACTTCACTATTGCCTCAACATAATTTCATCAATACTAGACCTCAGTTCTGATTTAATCACAGTAAAATAAAAACAAAATAGAAAATTAAGCAAATTATTTTGTTCTATCAATCATCTATTCCTTGAAGAAATCTAAAGAATTGCCATTTCCCGCATCCCTTAAACTTAATTCTCCTCATTTACTAAACACCTACATGTGTGTTCACAGAAAACAAAACATGGTTGTTGGTTTGTTTGTTTGTTTTAAAGTATCTATATTCCTTTTCCTATTGGTGAAATGTTTATTGAATTTCTTGGACATTTATGAATATGCAGTACTGAACATGCAACAAAGACTCAGAGTGTCTCTGAAATGCATCGTTATCCTGGAAGCACACATGAACCAGAACATTTAAATCGACTCATAGTCAAACATTTTGTAGGAGGTGATATTGACTTGATTCTTAGAAAAATACCATGATTTATTTATGACAAAATGTGGGTGGAGATACTGGCAGCAATAGGATAATAAAAATATCACAAAAGTATAAAACTAGGGCACTGTGTATGGTATCTTTACATTGCTGAAATATGAAACTCTTCCTGGTTTCACTAAATTTGTTCAAACCACTGAATTTCCTAGGTAAAATACTTTATTGATATGTATTTACATCAATTGATTAGTCACAAATGGACATGCAAAAATAATAATTAAAATTACTTTGTAAAATAACAGGTATATTCTAATAATTAATGGAGAAAGAGTGAACAAAATAGGAAGTATAAATTATTAAGAAGAAACTGTTTTTAACCATTTCAGGAAACTTGCTTAAAATACTAATTTATTTTGATAATTATTTTGTAGCTGTAAAAATTATTAAATTATTTTCTTTATATGTATCAGTAACTGATTTTCCTCTTAAAAGTGGACAATATTCATTTAAAAGTAGCATACAGAAAGAGAAAAACAATAATCCTTATAATGATGAAGCCCAGTAAGTACCTACCTTAGACAAGATTACTGTGAAGTCATAAAATAGTTTGATTTTTATTTTCTAACCTCACCTTTGCTAATTCCTCTCATAAAATCTGTAGACCTGCTGAAACCATGAGAAGATATTGCAGCATCCTAAAACATAGACAACAAGGAAAATAATTGGCAAAACATGATTGTTAAATACTGGACGCCTGTCAGAGAAGAAAAGAAGCTGAGCAGCCATGTCTCCATATGGCTACATAAAATGAATTTTATGATAGAAATAGGATGTTGTGGAAAGGTTAAATATGAAGTTAATATTAGAAATATAAAAAACTTCAGCAATATGCTAGTAAATCTTAGTTTATTAAAGCAGGTACCATAATTATATAAAGCTTTAATATTGAGGATTGAAATTGAAAATTATACACAACAGATTCAGTGACTGTAAGGATACTATTGATATTTCTAAAATAATTTTAAAACACCCCTCATGAATTATTCATAAGGTAAATATAAAGTACTAAATGAAAGTCGGGCAGTTGGTGGTACATGCCTTTTATCCTAGCACTTGGGAGGCAGAACCAGGTGGATTTCTGAGTTCACAGCCAGCCTGGTCTACAGAGTGAGTTCTAGGACAGCCAGGGCTATACAGAGAAACCCTGTCTCAAAAACAAACAAACAAACAAAAAGTACTAAATAAAACTTGTCATTTTTATCTCTACCTGTAACAAGTGTCATTTCTTCTCTGGCCTTGTTTTATAATTTACACCTTGGAGAATAAAACAAAGTCACTGACCTAATGTTCTCTTCATTCTTCCACTTATTCATTTTTGTGATTTAAATTTTGTGGCAACAGTCATCCATCTATGCCGGGTAGACTGTGCACAACAGACACAGCCTTTTATAGGTAGTTTAATACAAAAGCCCAACATACTTCCACTTTCTTCAGCCCATTTACTGGGTTGCATCTAGATTTTGTTTATAAGTTTCTGCAGCTCCATGTTTGTCTTTTTGACGAGTGCTCCTTTTTGTCTCCTCCCCTTCCTCTACATATTTTTCCTATTTTTCTCTATGTGTAAACAATAAAGTTCACCACTTCAAGTTCTGAGGTAGTGAGTAAAGTTCCAGGGAGATGGGTGTGAGGCATTGATAACCGTGATAACCGTGAAATCCCTGCCAGGGAGATTGAACTGCTCTATAGATGTTAATGATGAATTACTTCAAACAGATGAGCAGACAATAAGCTTAAAAACTGGAATATTAATCTTGTCTGAGGCTATGAGTGTTTACAGATTCTGATTACAAAGTTGGTTAAAATATGGAGCCCTTAACTTCATTCAACTTCTCTTCCCTCTGAACAGGAAACTTCATATTTTAGAATTACTAATATCTCCTGTGTTTGATTTATCTCACTTATAACTTCCCTCTTCTGCTCCAATCTCTTATGCAAATATTGCCTAACACAAATTTAATGGCTAAGTTTTGTAGGCTAGAATTTGCATATGCAAAACATTGCTATGGTCTACAGTAATTCTCACTTTCTCAAGATTATACATATTTCTATAATTATTTTAAGTGAGAATATAGATTTTCATAGTTGCTGTGCTGATGCAAGCTATTTTATCACTAACATAGTTTGAGAAGAACAATTTCTAGTGATAAGACATTGAAGTAGTTTTTTATATTTCAGAAGTTACAGTAGATATGTCTAATTCCTGCCTGGGTATATACTATATATTCTCTAAATCATTTAAAATATTCTAGGTCAACTTTGATAAATTAATTTTACTATAATTTTCCATTTCAAAAGTTGAGGCTGATAAATTAAAAAAAAAAAAACTAATCTTGAACTTTCAAGAAAATTGCTAGTTGGTCTAAAATAAGCTGTCCTGTCATTTTGGAATTAGATATTTAATTAAAAATTTCATTTATCTTCTAGGAAATAGAAGAAACTGGCAGGCAAGTATTGACTTTTAAGAAACTTTCATTTCTAATGAAAGTATAGACTTAAAGGACAAAACTGGTGTTTAGTCTGTGCATTTTTCACTTATTTCATTTTTCAGTGAATTTGCAAATGAAGGAGTATACATTCAAAATTCACAGGGTTTCATCTTTTAAATAATCCCCCAGCTTATCACTGAATTTCTTGTAGGTAGTAAGCATTATATGACTAATTAAGATAGATATTCCTTTCAAATGTCTGTGAAAATCAATAAGCATAGTTTACTTACATGGAGTGATTGTTATTATTTAAATGATTTTCAATTAATTCGATATCTGATGCAGACTGTTTCTATTGGTGAATATAAAGACACATGCTTCTTTGCAAAACTAAAGTCCATGGAAATAAGAATTCAGCAGTAAGACAGGCTATGTCTGATGAGACTAATCTTCAGGTAAATACTTTTTATTACTATAGAAGAATATCATGCACCAACTAGTTTCCAGAACCAAGAGTCACTGTCCCTCTCTTACAGCTTATAGGAGTAATATGGAAACTGTGAAAGGGTTATGGTGGATCTAAATCAAGGTTTGCCTAAGCAACAAGAGATGAAAGACTTAAAGAGGTTGACCATGTTATTTCTGCTGCAGAGAGGGATTAGTGTGTCAGGTGTATAATCTGTATCATTCTCATCACTTGAATAATAGCCTTTGCTAGTTGTACCCATGTTACTTTAGCTCTGTTCTTTAGTCAACAACTATAAAATATCATAACAATAAAACTTATATTTATTCTATATTACTGTGAGGCATACAAGCATTAATATATACATAAGCATCAAAACCTTAATTTCTATGCCTAAAAGAGATTTATATCTGTTTTTATAAAATAATGAATAGAATTTTATTCTGGGAAACTATGAAATCAATTATGAAAAATTGGAAAAAATAAAGGACAGTGTTTTCATATTTTAATCATTCATGATGAGCAAACAAATTACTAATTCAGTGTAATTATTCCATTTATACTTTAGTAACATTTTCAAAAGTGTACTTTTACATTGCTACATTTAGTGATTACTCTACATTTCTTCAATAATGCAATGATCCATGTAATGCTATTTACTACCTGTTGTAGTACATACTTATTTCTAAGTCAATTGGGAAGATTTAAACATGAAAATTTATATAAAGTTAATCAGACCTTTGAATACTAAAAAATGTTATTGTTCCCTGTTTAATGATTTTTACTTATCATTTTTTTTTATATTTTATTTATTCTTTGTCAGTTTTACATCATGTACCCTGGTCCCACTTATATATAATTCCCCTCTTATTTGCCCTTCACTCTGGCAATCTTCCCCTCCCTCAAAATAACACAGGCACACACACACACACACACACACACACACACACACACACACACGCACGCACACAGACACACACCATAGAAAAATGTCTCAGCATGGCCAGCTCTCTTTTACTCACATCTTTGGGCTGACTCTCCTGGCCCTCTAGACCTGAGCCAGGACAACTGATACAGGAATGCTACATCTAGTGTTGGGTAGGGGCAGCTCATCTGTTCTCATGACCCTGGGGCTAACTTACGTCTCTGTGCAGGGGGAGCAGTGATCACCCCCACAACCATGTCATCTCATGGTAGGAAGATGAGTGTCTGGTTGAGCTTTCTTAGGCTCTTGCCCTTGGGCTGGCTCACATGTGCCTTCATCATTAGGGTCAATTTTGCTGTGTTGTCCAGGCAAGGTACAGGGTCTCCTTTCTAGAGGGCTGCAGCTGGTGAAGAAGAAGGATAATTCTGAATAGCCCCTGTACATCCACACGGCCTCTGGTGGCTGCCCTGACCATGGACAACTCCATCTTCTCTGGTGGTAATATGGACCACAATCATTGTCACCAATCACTGCCACTGCTTAGCCATGGATTCAAACATGTCCCTTAGAAGAAGCTGGGACTGGGGTCTCACCAGAGCCCAAGGGGATGGGGCTATCCACTCATAACAGGCTACTTCTCTCCTCCCACTAGTCTCTAGTTCCATCCTTCTACATAATTATCAACCTGTTCCATCTATCCATCTCATCCATTAGCCTACCAGATACTTGCAAATTGTAGTGACTTCAGCTGTAGGCTGTTCACTCAACTCATGGGTCCCTGTATGACATCCTCAGTTCATATTGCATGTCACAGGAGCATGTTGGTGTCTACAGCCTTCCTGTTCTGAGGGAAGGTCTGTAGGTGGCAGGTTAGTTTGCAGGTCTCTATCTACCTTCTCCCTTATTGCATGCTATAGAGGGGAATCTCTAAGTTCCTGGCCCCTCTGTGCCATGGGTCATAAGTTAGGTCTGTGGTGGTCTTTTTCTCCTATGCTTCATGGCATGGCAGAATACAAGTCTCTGTTTCTCTTATGCTCCTACATTGTGCTGACTAGATTTGATTTGATTTGATTTGATTTGATGTATCCCAGGCTTAAATAGCTTAAAACACCAAACCAAGCATCAAGCTAGGAAGAACAGTATAACTGCCAACTGCTCTGCTCTGACTGATATAAGAACATCAACCAGGCATCACTTTGTCCATTGGCATGAGGGGTAATATTTGCTTTTTATGAATCATCTGTATCTACACATTCAGAGAAATCTAGAGCAGCTCAAATACTGAAACACATAATACACACATTAAGATATTAAATCTAGAAACTAAGTCTGAGATTGAAATTAAGTGCAATAATTTTAAATAAAGTTTCTTTATTGTACCTCCAACAAAATTTAACCCCAGAAGCCCTTATAATTTTCTCTTATTTTAAGGTCCCAGTTCAAAATTCCTCCAAGCTGAGTTTTGTAGCAGTTTTATAAAATCGATACACTGCATCTCTATCATCTAATGATTTAACACTGTTCTATTTATCAGAGATATCTTTTCTTTTAGAGTATTAAGAAATTATCCCTTAAAACAATTTCAGTTGTCACAGTATCCATCCACATGATCCAACTCTGAAATTCCCTTTTGGTCAAGATTCTTCAACTTGTAAGAAATAGAATACAACTCAAAATCAACTACTGTACAAAGAGACACATGCTTTATTAGACTGAATAGACAGACATAACGATTTCTTCAAATGTTGCTTGATCATTCTTGGATTCATATATTCTTTCATCTAAGGAAAAATGCCTCTCTCTGGAAAATATGGCTATAAACACATGTAGAATTTTACATAATCAATCTATTATCTAACCCAAACATAAAGGAACATCAATTCTTCTTAGTTTGTAATAAATTAGCATTGCAACTATACTCTCAGAACCTCAACTTGGAATCCACATCTTTTCTTGTGGTCCAAGGTAGTTTTATCCAACAGAACAGTCTAGACTATTAGCAAAGATGTAACCCTATGAAGAAAATTTAGCATGTATAATTGAAAGCATTGTCATGTATTCATCTCATAATTCCTATGATATCACAATACTAGGAAGTGTGGTTCTTAGGAGTTAGGACACAGGGAAGAAAGGTATTCATAATTGTGATTAGTTTCGTTATAAGACACTCATGAGAGACACATTTCTCTTTAGGCCACTTGAGGACACAGCAGGAAATATGGCCATCTATGAACAAGGAAATGGTGTTTACATTATGAAAATCTGTCAGCCTTGTGATTGGGGACTCAATTTGTTATTTCAAAACTAGGCACAATAAATTGTATTGTTTTTAAGCCTTGCAGGTCAGGGTACTTTCATACTGAAGCTTGAATCAACTGAGGACAAGTGCTTCCAGCAATAGAGGAAACAATGAAAGTTCAACCTGGTGAAAGGCTTCAGCTAAAGTATGCTTATCATTTCCACTGTAGTTATTTGTACTGATGCTAGAATCCTTAGTTGTAGTATACTGACTATAAGCACTAACCCTGCCTCTATAAGAAGTAACCATGAAGCTAAGTTGATACTCTTATTAGGTACTAAACAATACAGTAATCATATTGTCATCTCAGGTGGTCATTAAATTTACCTACAAACTTATTCCTAACTAAGCAATAATTGCTGGAGTTAGTTTCATGTGACATAAAGACTGATAAAACCCTTTGTATCTTTGAGACTACTCACCATTGTGATCTGCCATATGGTATGACACTTTGCATTACAGGACACAGTCTTTGTTGGTTTTCCTTCTCTGATCTAGATATGTATTCAAAATAATAATTTGTATGTCAGAATCAGCAAGCAATATTCAATTTATGATTAATTTAAAGGGAAGCAATTAAATAATTTTTGCCTTGCATATTTCCTTGATTATTGCTGTCAAATACCATAATCAGACAGCATGAAAGTAGCCATGTTTACAAATTTGTTCACATCTAAAACCTAACCGAACATAAAGCACTAATGAGCATATAAAAAGAAAGTGATCCATCTTTACAAAACAATTTTATTTAATTTATTATCCTCTCTTATCCTCCTTAACAACTTTACTTTCTTCCCTACTTCTATTGCATCAAAGCAACCACTTGATTAAAACACATAAAATATTATTTCTCTTTAGTATATACATAGATGAGTGGACAAAGACTGCCTATGCAAGATGTGACAGCTAAACTTGAACCAGTTTTCCCAGAAGATACATCACTGACCAGGAGTGAAAAGAGGGCCAGCATCAACCTCTTACTCCTGATTGTTACTGGGTTTTATATAGAAGCAGGAGACTTTTAAGAGTCCTTCAGAAAATCTGACAAAAGACAGCTGAAAACATTCTAAGCATTTTTCCTACCCTTTATTGCTAGATCAACAGCTATTACACACAATATTGTATAGAGGTTGTTAGACATCTAGTCTGTCAAATCATAAATTGATGTCTAAACTTTATAAGACTAGTGAAATCTTTTACTCAATCAGTCTTCACCTTAAAACAATCAATCCATTAAACAGAGGCTGGAGATATTGTCACCTTCCACCACTGAAGAATGAGAATTAGTGAGTTTGCCAATACCAATTATTTAATAGGAAAAGAAACAAAGCATAGCAACAATGTCATTTAGCAAGATAAGAGTTATATCCAGAAATATATAGTTTCTTTAAAATAGACAATAGTTTATTAAATAAGATGAAATACTAATATAACATAACATTGTGTCAGCTATGTTGGAGAAAACATAACCAAATATATTTTCTCAGATTATTTAAAAAAATCTTCAAAATAGCTATTACAAAATGTTGAACAAACAAAAGGACATAATGTTTACTATTGCTAGACCTAGCAATGATACTGGACAGAGTTCCCTATTAGAGATAAAATTACTAATAATAAGGAAATATAAGCAAGTAGAATCAAATGGAAATTCTATGCTTAGAAATAAAAATTTGTATTTAATATTAACTAAAATTCTAAACAGAAATTTGAGTTGTCAAAGATAAAATCAATAGACAAGACAGATATGTAAAAGTTACTTAATGAATAGAGCACACATTGAAGAAAAATGGGCAAATCTTCAAATATTGAACAGTGGCATAAAACTCCCTGACTGTGACAAAGAGAAAACCAAAATTAGGTATTTGAAATTTTCAAAGGAAGTAAACCACTTATGAAAGATTTCAAAAAATAAAATACAAGACCTATAAGGAAAAAAGAAAAAAAAAGAAATACAAGAAAAAATAAACAATAACTTGAAAATAAAGTAGGTATTAATCAGGGTAGTTGTAAATGAACACATGTATAGAAGTGCTGAAATACAAAGTACACTCTGAACAAAGAAGAGCAGCCTGGGCTGCACTGTGCACTAAGATCAACTGATAAATAGTTTCTCATCTGAACCTCTGGAAACCAGCAGAAAGTAGAACAACATAATGACAGGGCTTCACTGGAAAAGTACTTTCAGGTTTGCCAAGGAAATGATTGGAAAAATATAGTTTTGTAAGCTTTCAATTCTCCAAAGCAACTTCAATTATCATCAAAAGCTGTAATAGTGTGGTGTATTTGATCCATCGAGTAAAATAGCAGGCCGGGTGATATTAAAGTTCGTAGCTAAAACTAAAGCTCTTTGTCCTTAAAACTCATTGCTTGTGTTTTAGAGTTCTATTGATATGAACATATACTTGATTCTACCATAACAGGGTCATTCAAAATGCTTGTCCTACCCTAAAATTTTCTGCTTTCTATGTGTTTATTCTTATTTTTCTTTCTGTTTTATTTCTGGTTATGACTGATTGGTTTTCTACTCGGGTGCCCTTATCTTTACAGTAATGTCGTAAGTTGGAATCATACACAGTATGTCCCTTACAGGCAATCTATTTCCCTAAACAAGGTGGAATTTAATTCCTTCTATGCGTGGTAGTAACTTGAGAACATATCAAAAGGTACTTAGTTGTGTTATGTGCCATAGTTCTTCATCCACTTATGTATTGAAAGACAACTTTGTTTCAGGTTTTAAGATTATGAATAAAGTTACTCTGAACATTAATGTGCAGATTTTGATAAGTACATATTAGCTATTGTGGATATGTGCTTGGAAGCACAAAGGTTGAAGAATATGGTAAAACAATGTTTAACGTTAAGAGATATGAATATAATTTCTGAATTCAACAGTGTACACATGTACTGTCCTATGTATTGAGTTCCTCCATTCTTAATGTCTCTAGTCTTGGCCTCATTTAGTCATGTAACCATTTTAACCTGTATGGAGCGGCATCTCATTGTGGTTCTACCTTACATTTTCATCATGACACTACATTGTCAAAAAGTAGCATTGTGGGGATAGGGCAGGCAGCCCTAACCTCGTGGCATTATGTTACGGATTGTTCTATCACAGTCAGTTAGTGACACTTCCCCCAGAGTACTCAGTCCTATGTAATAATTTATACCTCACGTCCTGCGATGGCCAAAGAACAATTGGATGGTACCAGGCATCCCTGAAGTGCCATTGTCCTTTGTTTGGAATGCATGTGAGATCCTGATAGACTTCAGGTAAGATCAGAAGAGTATAATGGTGGTATTTCTGAGAGGCATTTAACTCCTTACTGTCTGGCATCATAAACTGCCTTATCACTTTGCAACTGAGATGAAGTTATTTCTTAATAATCAACAGAAAATAGAAATGACTGAGGAAGTCAAACAATTTCCTTTCCCAGACACAGTTTCCATTGATAATTACAAAATGTCCACCTTTGATATCCATCCTCATAAACACTGCCTTTAGACCACCTCTGTATTTTATGTCATTTGCCTGGTAGACTACCTTCCTTCTGCTAGCAGCTATAAAGAACAAGAAATTTAAAATTGAGTAACTTTTAATAAAATTAAAATTGAGTCTAAGTCTTTGAGCTTTTCCAGTAGATTATAAAATCCACAACATTATAACATATAATTATGATGAAAATTATCCTACAATATGAAAATATAAAGTTCATAGCTTCAGATATTTGGATGGTGATTCTTTTAATTAATAAAACATATTGTATCATTTTCATCAAAGGTAAGGTCTACCAAGATGAACTCTCAATTCTTAACCTCTATGCTCCAAATTCAATGGCATCCACATTCATAAAAGAAACTTTACTAAAGCTCAGAGCACACATGGCACTGCAAAAATAATAGTGGGAGACCTCAACACCCCACTCTCTACAATGGACAGATCATGGAAACAGAAACTAAACAAAGCCACAGTGAGACTAACAGAAGTTATGAAACAAATGTATTTAACAGATATCTATACAAATTTATCCTAAAACTAAAGGATATAACATCTTCTCAGCACCTCATGGTATTTTCTCCAAAACTGACCATATAGTCTGTCACAAAACTGGCCTCAACAGATAGAAGTAGATTGAAATAATTCCTTGCATCCTATCAGATCACCATGGACTAAGACTGGCCCTCAATAACAACATAAATAATAGAAAGCCCACATATGTAGGAAGCGGTGAAGCTGGAGAGACATTCGCCATGGCAAGATGGCACCTACTTCCGCTGCCAACTCCTAGTAAACAACTGTTTGCGCATGTGCGTAGAGTGAAAAAGACGCCATGTCATGGCCCATCCCGGGGCGTTACGTAGGGTAATGAGCGAACAGCCAATCATGGGCAGACACGCCGCACTGTGGTGTATATAAGCAGTGCAGATTATTGGTTTGACCCTTTTTTTCCCTATGGATGAGGACAATAAATGTTGCTGCAGAAGGAACCTAGTGTCCACGTGTCTTCTTGCTGGCGAGACGACTGTGCGGGCTATACACATACATGTGGAAGCCTATACTCCACAATGAATGAAATGCACAATTTTCTAGACAAATACCAGGTACCAGTTAAATCAAGATTAGATAAATGATCTAAACAGCCTCATAATCTCTAATAAAATAGAAACAGTCAGTAATAGTCTCCCAACCAAAAAAATCTGAGGACCAGATGGATTTAATGCAGAGTTTTATCAAACCCTCATAGAAGACCTAATATCAATACTCTTCAAACTATTCCACAAAAATAGAAATAGAAGGTACTCTACCCAATTCGTTCTATGAAGCCACAATTACTCTGATACCTAAACCACACAAAGACCTAAAAAAGAAAGAAAACGCCCTACCATTTTCCCTTACAAATATCGCTGCAAAAATACTCAATAAACTTCTTGCAAACAAATTCCAAGAACACATCAAAATGATCATCCATCATGATCAAGTAGACTTCATCCCAGTGATGCAGGGATGGTCCAATATATGGAAATCCATCAATGTAATTTACTATATAAACGAACTCAAAGAAAAAAAAAACATATGATCATCCCATTAGATGCTGAGAAAGCATTTGACAAAATCCAACACCCTTTCATGATAAAAGTCTTGGAACGATCAGGAATTCAATGCCATACCTAAACATAGTAAAAGCAATAAACTAATTGGAGAGAAACTTGAAGCAATCCCACTAAAATCAGGTACTAGAGAAGGCTGCCCACTCTCTCCCTACCTATTCAATATTGTACTTGAAGTCCTAGCCAGGGCAATTAGACAACAAATGGAGATCAAAGGGGTACAAATTGGAAAGTAAGAAGTCAAATTGTCACTATTTGCTGATGATATGATAGTATATTTAAGTAACCCCAAAAACTTCCTCCAGAGAATTCCTAAACCTGATAAACAACTTCACCAAAGTAGCTGGATATAAAATTAACTCAAGGAAATCAGTGGCCTTCCTCTACACCAAGGATAAATAGGCTGAGAAAGAAATTAGGGAAATATCACCCTTCACAATAGTCACAAATAATATAAAATATCTTGGTGTGACTCTAACTAAGCAAGTAAAAGATCAGTATGAAAAGAACATCAAGTCTCTGAAGAAGGAAATCGAAGAAGATATCAGAAAATGGAAAGATCTCCCATCCTCATGGATTGGCAGGATAAATATAGAAAATGGCTATCTTGTAGAAAGCAATCTACAGATTCAATGTGGTCTCCATCAAAATTCCAACTCAATTCTTTACAGGCTTGGAAAGAGCAATTTGAAAATTCCTCTGGAATAACGAAAGACCTAGGATATTGAAAACTATTTTCAACAATAAAAGAACCTCTGGTGGAATCACCATCTCTGACCTAAAGCTGTACTACAGAGCAATTGTGATAAAAACTACATGATATTGGTACAGTGACAGGCAGGTAGATCAAGGGAATAGAATTGAAGACCCAGAAATGAACCCACACACCTATGGTCATTTGATCTTTGACAAAGGAGCTAAAACTATCCAGTTTTAGCATTTAAACAAATGGTGCCGCTCAACTGGCTGTTAGGATATAGAAGAATACAAATCAATCCATTCCTTTCTCCTTGTACAAAGCTCAAGTCCAAGAATATCAAGGACTTAACATAAAACCAGATACACTGAAACTAATAGAAAAGAAAGTGGGAATGAGCCTGAAACACTTGGGCACAAGGGGAAATTTCCTGAAAAGAACACCAATAGCTTATGCTCTAAAATCAAGAATTGACAAATGGGACCTCATAAAATTACAAAGCTTCCGTAAGGCACAGGACACTGTCAATAGGGCAAAAGGGTAATCAACAGATTGGGAAAAATCTTTACCAATCCTATATCTGATAGAGGGCTAATATCCAATATATACAAAGAACTCAAGAAGTTAGACTCCAGAGAACCAAATAACCTTATAAAAAAATGGTGTACAGAGCTAAACAAAGAGGGGGAAGTGAACAGGGGTTTGTTTTTGTTTATTTTATTTTATTCTATTTCTTTTATTGAAGGGGAACCTGTGAAAGGAGATACTGTATGACATGTAAATAAAGAAAACATCTAATAAAAAAAAAGAATTTTCAACTAAGGAAAACTGAATGGCTGAGAAGCACCTAAAGAAATGTTCAATATGCTTTGTCAGTAGGGAAATGCAAATAAAAACATTCCTGAAATTCCACCTCACAACTGTCAGAATGGCTATGATCAAAAACTCTCCTTACAGCAGATGCTGACAAGGTTGTGGAGAAAGAGGAATACTCCTTCATTGCTGGTGGGATTGCAAGCTGGTACAATCACTCTGGAAATCAGTTTGGCTGTCCCTCAGGAAATTGAACATACTACTACCAGAGGACCCAGCTATACCACTCCTGGGCATATACCCAGAAGATGTTCTAATATGTAATAAGGGCACATGCTCCACTATGTTCATAGCAGCCTTATTTAAAATAGCCAGATACAGAAAATGTGCTACATTTACACAATGGAGTACTACTCAGCTATTAAAAACAATGCATTTATGAAATTCTAAGGGAAATGGATGGATCTGGAGAATATCATCCTGAGTGAGGTAACCCAGTCACAAAAGAACCCACATGGTATGCACTCTCTGATAAGTGGATATTGGCTCAGAAGCTCAGAATACCCAAAATACAATCCACAAACCACAAGAAACTCAAGAAAAAGAAAGACCAAAGTGTGGATACTTGTTCCTTCTTAGAAGGGGGAACAAAACACCCATGGAAGGAGTTACAGAGACAAAGTATGGAGCAAAACTGAAGTAAGGACCATCCAGAGACTGTCCCATCTGGGAATCCTTCCCATATTCATTCATCAAATCTAGACACTATTGTGGATGTCAGCAAGTGCTGGATGACAGGAGCCTGATATAGCTGTCTCATGAGAGGATCTGACAGTACCTGACTAATACAGAAGTAGAGGATCACAGCCATCCATTGGACTGAGCACAGGGTCCCCAATGAAGGAGTTAGAGAAAGGAAGCAAGGACCTGAAGGGTTTGCAATCCCTTAGGACGAACAAAAATATGAACTAACTAATACCCTCAGAGCTCCCAGGGACTAAACCACCAACCAAAGAGTACACATAGTGGGACTCATGGCTCCAGCAGTATATGTATAGTAGAGGATGGCCTAGTTCTATACTCCAATGTAGAGGAATTCCAGGACCACGAAGCAGAATAGGGTGGGTTGGAGAACAGGAAGAGGGGGGAGGGAACAGGTTTTTTTTTTGAGGGTTAACTGGGATAGGAGATATCAATATATATATTCAGCTATGTGCTCCCCAGTTATGTAAATTATTATATATCAAAAATACTTGGAATTCACCTTCCATTATCTAATAGACTGAAATTAAAACTGTGACAATCTCATCAAGCCCACTCCAAATCTTTGAAAACTATGTTTTAAATTGTGTTTTAAAAATATGCCCATGATATTGCTTGTCTTTTGCTTGTTTGTTTGTTTGCTTTGCTTTAACAAGCCATCACAAAGATACTAAGAAAGTGTGCTGTATCTTCCTACATGCTACTAGGAAAATAAACAGGAATAATCAACAATTTAGCATTTATTCAGCATTGAATGAAGTATTTTTTCCATTTCCATTGTCACTATTAGCTTTTTTTTTTTCCCTTTTAAATTGGTCATATGGGTCATTTGACTGAACAACACCCATTTTCTAGGTTGTTCCTGATAATTTTGTCTAGGCATGGATATAAGCAATCACAAGACAAGAAATAAAATTAACTGCCAAATTAAACAATTCTAATGAAGAATAGATATTTTTGAAAGGGCTGATTTTTTTGTTAAGTATTTTTACTTTTAATGCATGGATTATTTAATAATTAAGTTAATCTTCTTTTGGAATATTTGGAAATGTAACCTATTTTGCCTTAAGGGGTCATATGTATTGATTATTTTAGCACTATGAATTGTCTCTAACAATTCTTGCACAAGTCTGTTTTTAGTCATGACCATAACAGTTGGTTATATGCATTCAATAAATGTAGTTAATGAGTTATTCCTCTTCCTAAAAGACTAGTGACATCTTCAACAAAAACTTTTACTGTGTCCAGAAATGACTCTGGGTCCTTCCCTCATGTTTTTACTATAGTGAAATAAAAGATGCTGTAGATATTGATCTTTAACCTCCCTCTTTTATAATCTTCTCTTTCTTCACAGATAACCTTCTCTCAGGTATTCTTCCTATTCATTTTAAATGTGCTTTTGCATCATAAAGTGGTTTATCCTCTATAGACAGTTTCCTTATTGGTCATTATTTTTTTGGTTAATCTTCAGAGATCCTTTTAAAGGGTTCAAGGAACAACTTCTAATTGACTGTCTTATTCTACATTATCTCTGAAGACCAAAAGGGACCTACTATACTTTTTCCCTTCTTTTTGAAACATCATGAAAAAGAAATAGAATCAGGAATAAACTACTTTTGAATTCAATCTATTTCCTTTATTAGGACTCAAGGGTAAAATAAATTGCTTCTCCACTTAAAAAATAACATATTTTAAGACTACAAAAGAACATAACACAACTTTGACATTGATGTGTGATCTTATACAGTGGAAATATTTACTAGTGTGCATTTCTTTTTCTCTCCATTCTAATCAATAATTAACAGATATGCAGACATCTCTGGCTTTTTATTCATACAATTTTTTTTCAGAAAAAATACAATCTGAAACAAGATATGAATTAGGTTTTCTAAAATGAATCCATACCATAGATGGTTTGATGGTAAATTATTAGAAGTAATTAGTGAATTTAAATAATGTTAGCATTTATAACATGTGGTCATAGGAACTATGCTTTAATACTAGCCTTTAACTGTAACAATTCATATCTTATAAATATGAAGATTGGTACAATCAAGTTGAAAGAATGAGTTAAAACATCACAGTTATTAAAAAAACAAGCTGATATTCATTTTATAAATCTGTCATTGACATCAGACTTCATAAGAATAGTATTTATTAAAGATGTGACATGTGCTAGCAATGAGTCTACATATCTTTCATGCATCATTTCATTAATCTAAACTATAAACACTAAGGGAAGTGGCTGTTTATACTGTTAATACAGTGGAGGGTGGCACATGGGGGATTACATGCACAAAGTCCAGATGGCTGAGAACAAAGATTGAAATGCAACTTCATAGTTTCAATGCTGAGGAAAGTACCACTACTTGCTGTTGCTTCTTGGTACTATTTTTTTCTTTTCAAAAGCAAATTAAACATTTAGTATAAATTATTAAAATTTTGATCAACATGTAGCAGTTAATTTTCATTCCTAAGATGCCTTATTATATATTAATTCCAGGAGATGGAAACATGTTTCCCTTGTTTTGGTGCTTGGCCCACCCAGGAGTGCTGTAAAGGTTAGCTTCAGTTTTTAGATTAAGAGGAATATAGCAAATTCAGGGCCCATTTGAAGACATTGTGTATCACACACTACACATGAGATAAGTCTTAAGTGGTTCAATGAGTATGTTTTAAAGTTTGCAAAACAGTGATTTTGAGTATCAACAATGCCACTTGAAGATTTTATTATTTTTATTTAAATCATTGATATTCATAAAAGCACTTAACACTTACTTTGTTCCAGTAATTTATCTCTAAATATAAAGCAACTTGTTTCAGAATGTCTCTGAGTTTTTGTGTTTTAAGATTTTATCCATAAATGTAATTAAAAAACTTGTTAGGGTTCACTAATTTAATTGTTCCTATTTTTTCCAGGCTTTAAGTGTCCTAGGCTATGTGAAAGTGTAAGATAGAGTTAGGTAATATTTCATGTATATTAACATGTTTATTCTACAATAGGTGAATACAATGGTAATGTGGAAATGTTAAATAATCAATCAATAAAAAGCTTGTTTTATTTTGAACATACAAAATAATATCTAATAACCATTGGAAAGAATATGGATAGAAAAGATTTTTAGAATTTGAATGCTGGTATTCAGTAATTTGTTTATGGTACCATAATTTTCCTTAATTCTTAGTAATTCTAATTCTTTCTGAATCTGTATTCAAAGTTAAAACCATCAGAGCTAGTACATCTTGTCTGAAATATATTACATATACTAGAAGCATTTTATAGCATCAAATAATTTGGAATCCTAAAGAACAACACCTTTTTTGAAAATAAGGGTAAATTGTTCAGAAGTTCAATTCATGACTGACTACTAAAAAAACATCCTACAAATAAGCATGTATATGTAATGTCTTGTCTCTGGGTATAGGTTTCTTTATTTTTATACATTATACATTTATATTATGTGTTTTATATCATTTTGAAGGGTTATAGAATTTGAGAGTATATTACTTGTTAAAGCAAGAGGATCATTCTGCTTACATTTTTTTTTACCCTGAGGCAGACTGTTGAAAAATGGACATAAATTCTGCCTCTGAATGTTCCATAAGCTGGTATTGTCCTGACATTGCAAAGTGTTTACCTGGAAAGTCCTCCACATCCATCACCAGGGCCAGCCTTTGTCTGATTCTAATTCCACTGACATTGAAATCAGAAGCACTCCGTGAGTCATTTATCACACTTATTAAAATGTTCCATTGAGGATTAGAATAGCAATTCAGTGTTATTCCAGAGTGCTGCCCAAGGGGCCTCCTATGCAGCAATCTTAATGCTTTATTGGAATAGTAGTTTAGTTTTAATAAATGATTCTCTGCAGAAATACCTTGATTTCAATTATGAAAGAAGCACTTGGCTTCTTAAATCTGGCATTTTTATACAAGATTATATAAATCTCTTAGTTTAATATTGTTCTTATGAACCCTAAATATTCTATCCTCAATACTTCATCAAGAATGTGCCAATTGGATATTAGACTCTTGTGTAAGTAATATCTTTGTAAGTTCTCCTGCTCAATATGTAATAAAAAACCTTTTAAATAAGAAATATAATTCAAATGAATTAAAAAGTAAATATAGTTACTTTCATGAGTAAACCAATATTTCTTCAATACATAGTTCATTTCTCTGTACATGAATGGAATTTGTTACTTTATACAATGATGTTTTTCCCAGGTTGTAATTGCATTCAGAAATGTTGAATCTTGTGAATCCACCTTTTTCTGTTTTCTCCCTGACTTCCTTCCACCACAATTCTTACTCCCTCAGGTTCTCTCTCTCAGTCTTAGACCTGATGCTTCATTCTTTCATCATGAAAGAAACAAAGTACAATATCTCTTTGGTATCTTAATAGAAATGAATGAAAATGATTTTCTATACATTATAATTCTTCTTTGCTTCTTCATGAAAATCAGTGACTATGAATTTCAATAAAGAAAAATCACTTACATTTGAAAGACCAAATATTGACTTACATTCATGAGTCAATAACTGACAGAAATATACACACACAGAGACACACACACACATACATATATATATGTATATATATTATATAAACTGATAATTTCATTTTCTTGCTAAAAATGGTACAAACATGTAAATTCCACAACTATTATATTTCCCTTATATGCATTTATTGAGTTACTGGGTAAGTTATTTATTTATTTTTATCAGCAATTGAGATTAAGAATAAAGAAATAGATATGAAAGGAATTCATTAAGCTTACGTGTAAGCAGAATATTTTTTTGTTGTTATATTTTAAGAGTCCTGCAACATCCAGATTTAGTTATTTTTGTGTGCATTGGTGTTTTTCCTGTGTGTATATACATGTCAGGGTTCCAGATATATAGTTACAGAGAGTTGTGAGTTGACATGTAGGTTCTGGAATTTGAACTCTGGTCCTCTATAAGAGCAGCAATTCTTTAACAAATGAGCCATCTCTCAGACCCTGTAAGCAGAATCTCATTGCTAAATTGTTCTTAATTGTCAAGCTTGACAGGACTTATAAATAGATACTTGTATTTTTAAAATGTGATTTTAGCCTAGAAAATTAGATTGGAACTAATTCCAATCTAATGTGTGTGTGTGTGTGTGTGTGTGTGTGTGTGTGTATGTATGTGTGTATGTATGTGTTGGGTGGGTATGGTGTATCCCAGGAACTTCTTGGTGATCAAGTATCCTGAACCAAATAAAGTTAACACTTGAAAGTTACCTCATTTTGTTTGTTCTGACAACTGATAATTATCATTTATGTTTACAGGCATATGCAAGAGAAATATTCTAGGAAGTTTTCTAATAGTGGAGAACAGAATGCTACATGGAACATTACTATTTTTAAAAGTAAGGGACTGAGAACTCGACCACAAACAACACAAGTATAGTCACATGCTTACAGAGTAATCAGTCAACAATGGGTAAATATTAGTTTGATATTTGAGAAGTTCCTTGTAATAGCATGATTTCAAGGGAAACTTACTTATAAAAGGAGATACTCTTTGCAAGGAGCTTTCTTTTATTTCACAAAATAAGCACTTGTGAGTAGATCTAGAACTTTTATAAAGATTTTTTGGATTAGCCACATCTCCTCAGAAGAACATGATTGTGCTTTGAAAGAGAATGACACGTATCAGTCTGTCTTTGGATTCTTGGTCCCTAGTTCACAAAATTGCTTGAAAAGAATTAGAACATGCATTCTTCCTGTAGAATGTCTGTCATTGGTTATAGGCTTTGAGGTTTCAAAAGTCTCCTGTCAGTTTCCTCGCTGTGGGCCTAGATGTGAGTGAGCTCTCAAATACTTTCACAGGTACTCATGCTCATGCATTCAGTCCTCTATCATAGACTCTAGCCCTTCAGTAACATAAGTTAAATTCAACTCTTCCATTAATAGATCACCTTGGTCATGGTATCATTTCACAGCTATAGAAATTATGCAACTATCCCTCACTGCCCTTGAAAACCAGAATGAAGTATATGAGAAAAAGGAAGGAAAAAAGTCCATATTCAGGCCTGTGTTGTTTGTGAGAAACAGTTTTATTTTCAATTCTGTGTTGTAACATCTGACCTCTGAATACACAGTGATATTTCAAAGCCTTGCACACATATGAGGTATGGAGAATTCACTGATAGGGTTAAAATCAAAGGGCACATGCTATTCTTTCTTTGCACATAATAATGTAGTAATGTGCCATGTGGGTAACTACAAATGATATATTAGAATATAAGTGGAATGTGTAATTAATCACTGTTAATAGCAAAATTATAGTGCTGGGGAGATGATTTAATCTTATAAAGTGCTTGTTGGAAAAGAATGGTGTCTTGAGTTCAATTATCAGAACCTAGATAAAATAGTGCAATGTAGTAGTTTGTAATTGTAACTAAATACTACAGAAATAGATATGTAGAATCCTATCATCTTGATGGCAACTTAGATTAGCCTACTCAGTAGCTGCATGTTAAGTGAGATACACAATTTTGTGGAAGATATGTGAGTTTGAATGTCTTCCTTTTCTTTTTTTGTATTAGATATTTTCTTTAGTTACATTTCAAATGATATCCCCTTTCCCAGTTTCCCCTCAAAAAAAACAAACAAACAAACAAACAAAAAAGAAAAATCCCTGTTCCTTCCCTCCTCCCCCTGCTCACCAACCTACCCATTCATGCTTCCTGGCCCTGGCATCCCCCTACACTGGGGCATAGAACCTTCACAAGACCAAGGGCATCTCCTCCCATTGATGACTAACTAGGCCATCCTCTGATACATATGCAGCTGGAGCCATGAGTCCCACCATGTGTGCTCTTTGGTTGGTGGTTTAGTCTCTGGGAGCTCTGAGAGTACTAGTTAGTTCATATTGTTTGTCCTAAGGGGCTGTAAACCCTTCAGCTCCTTGGGTCATTTCTCTAGCTCCTTCATTGGGGACTCTGTGCTTAGTCCAATGGATGGCTGTGAGTCTCTACTTCAGTATTAGTGAGGCACTGACAGAGCCTCTCAGGAGGAATGCCTCCCTTTTCAAGCACCCTTCTTCATCCATACGACCATGTACAAACATGCACACACATACATACATACATACATACATACATACATACATACATATATGCATTCTTTGATTGTGGGAATAGCTGCTTTTATCTGATAAATGTATCTTAATTCCTAAAGTGTTTGAGAAGAAACACACAGGAAGACACCCACAGACACACACAGACATACACACAAACACACAAACACACACACACATATTGGAATGGAATATTTCCATTTCAATGAAATATTTTTTCTTCCAGAGGCTATGGACCAATGATTCTATCTTTTCTTTGGTGTATCCTCCTTAAAACATACCAAGATATCATTTATTCAAATGTTCAAGTAAATAAGCATATCCATGTTGAAACTGCTATGGGACTTCTCATGTATTTCATTTTGTCTCATTCTTTAAACCATGGTCATGTTTTCAATAAACCACAACTTTGTACATCTTAGTCTCAGGCTCCACTTTGCTTTACCCAAGATAAAATAGAGTTGGAAAGATGACCAGGTATATCAATCATAAAATGAAATACTATAAGCTCATTAATATAATTTAATGAAAAATTATTGTAATTTACTACCTTTCAAATCCATTTAGTTGTTGATTACATGTATATCACTTCATTGACTAGCACTTGTAAGTGAATTGTGGGCTTATTTCTGGGGTAGACTCTTTCCCCTTCTTCCAGAAATCCTAGGTGCACGTATTTGTTTGTCTATGGCTGGGTACCAAGAGATTCCCTCCTTTAACATTAGTGTATATTGATGCAACCATTTTTGTTTGGTGTCATTAGGCAGCCATATTTTTGAAGTATGGTGGATTTACCATCTAAGAGGATGGCCTTACCTGACAGAAACAGGAGGGGAGGTCTTTAGTCTAGGGGAGATTTGATGCCCCAGCATAGGAGGATGCTGGAGAAGTATGGCGAAAGAGTGTGGGTGGGTGTGCACTGTCATTGCAGGCAAAGGGGAAGGGGAGGGTAGATGTGGGATTGGGGGGGCTGGTGGAGGGGTAACTGGGGTAACCGGGAAGTGGGATATCATGGGATGGGAAGTTGATGGAGGGAGATAGCCAAGAAATGAGGTATCATTTGAGATGTAAACAAATGGAATGATTAGTAAATAAAAAAAGAAGAAAAAAGAAATCAATTACTAAAATAAAAATGAAATTTAGTGTAATGACTTTAAAATCTTAAAATGTTTCCAGCAATTATCTAGCACAGACATAACTCTGTAGGTTTATATGTTTTAGTGCCATCTTTGTTTAGGATAAAGGCTCGAGGGACACAGACATCTTAATTTATAATGCTACGTTGAAATGAAGAGACCAGAGTTACAAGATTATTTTACAAGTACAAGTGGTTCTCAAGAAATAAATACATTTAACTTTCTATTTCTAAGAAAGAGAGAAGATATGATGAATAAGCAATAGTAGTAGTAGCTATTTTTGAGTGATTACATACATTTAAAATTAAATTGAAACTTTTAAATATTGTATATTATAGAATGTACATATTTTAAATATATAATGGGACAAAGTAGAGAAAGCTTTTCTTTCTTTCTTCCTTCCTTTTGTTCTTTCTTTCTTTCTTTCTTTCTTTCTTTCTTTTCTTTTCTTTATTTTTTTTTTTTTTTTTTTGGATTTTTGAGACAGAGTTTCTCTGTGTAGCTCTGGCTGTCCTGGAACTCACTCTGTAGACCAGGCTGGCCTCGAACTCAGACATCTGAATGCCTCTGCCTCCCAAGTGCTGGGATTAAAGGCTTGAGCCACCACTGTCCAGCCCAAAAGCCTTTTAATACATAAAAGAAAAGAGGTAAGAAATAAAAATCAAATGTTAAATAGAAAAATGCATATATTTATGACAATCCATTATGAAATATTGCTTTTAAAAAGAATATTATGTAATCTTATATCACTCAGTGTTTTCAAAATATATATTAAATCATAAGAATTAGCTACAAGGTATCAGGTGAGGAATTTACATTTTATTGAAAAAAAACAAAGGGTGAAAAGTAATTTTATATTTTATTTATAAAATAAGGAAAATCTGTCTTAATTATAAACAACTACTTTCTGTAATATTTAAATTTTAGCAATTACTAAATCAAAACCACTTCATATAATTTAGAATTATATAACATGGCAGCACCTTATTTAAACATAGAGTTTCAGGTAAATGCATTCAAAAAATTTGCACTAGGCCTAAAGAGAAGATTCTACTTCTAAAGGTAACAAAAATATTGCTTTCCTATTACTCATAACTCTTCATTTTTCTTTTTAAAGGTCAATCAATGACACCATGAACTTTTTCTTTTCCAATACTGAAAAGGAGCAATAAATTGCTTTCGCTATACATGGTAGGAGTGTATACTCTAGGATAAGTTTTAATTCCAAAAATCACACCAAGTGACCTTCTTTATAATATCTATTGTTTATCTAATTTCAAAGAGACTCTGTGACAGTATCTGCAATTTTTCACAATTCGGAGATTCTTTTTTGTCAAATTGTAAGTCAAATGGTAGAGTTACATTAAAGCAGATTTTTTCACCAAGAACTTTGATTTAGAAGCTCAATACAACCATAAGTGACGAAGTGTTCCATAAAATTTCAAGTCATGCCATATGGAACTTGTATTACTTTAATTAAGATGGGTAAATTGTTGAGAAATTGAGTGAAGCAAATATATATCTAATACATTTAAACTTTACCAATTACTATGGAAAATAGTCTCATTCATTGGAGCCTTCACCTATTCCTTCAAGTAACATGCAGAAAGCATAATTTGTAACTTTAATATTGTCCACGCAGCACTGTCTAATAACAAGTTACCAGGAAATTATACACTACCTTAGCCAGTATTGATAGCGAATTTAACATGATAATTTAATTTATTTATTGCCATATATATTGTCCTTAAAAGAAAAGAATGTGAGCTGAAACCCCAACTAATCCTAGGTGAGTTAATTGCACCAAATGTGAAATTGCTTTGGGGAGATTAAGGTTAGATCCTTTAAAAGTGAGCCACAGTTACTGGTGTGTGTGTGTGTGTGTGTGTGTGTGTGTGTGTGTATTTATGTGTCAAACTTCTTGTGGAACTTTTGATTATACAATAGACTCTTGAGTCTCAAAGATAAATGAATTAATCCAAAATTCTGGGTTGGGAAAGCACAGCAGTATTTTAGGTTTAGAATTTTTTTTTTTTGAGGAGTGGAGATGGTGATGCCTTTATTCTTGTTTGAGTAGCATGAAGAAGCTACAAAGTAATGGTGTTACTCCAGTCAGCATTATGTTTATGTTAATCATATTATATATTTTCAATATGTTGTATTATGCATTATATTTATGTTATATGCATTATACAATATATATTCAACATGCTATATACAATGTATTATGTTGTTTTATATGTGTATATATGTATGTATATATGTTATAAACAATTGAAAAAAACCTTTATTCTTGTTTTGAATATATAATTATTCTTCTAAACTTGTCAGAAAATTAGCTTTTTGGCCACAACCTAATAAATGTAATATCTTTTTTTCTTTTGCAAGAATTATAGAGAGGTAGAAGTAGCATTGACTCTTGATGTAGGGTTTTGAATCTTGACTATACATTTGGTGAAAGTCTTTCTTCTAATTAATAATTAGGTTTACTTAATAGTTGTCACAGTTGATACATATGTGAATTATGTAACTGCAACTACGAAAACATATTTTCTTTGTGTAATTTATAATATATGTTGTATGTCTTTGTAAATACAGTTAATCAAGAATAGCAAGCTTAATACCGAAACACTAAATCATAATTTTTTATTGCTTTCCTTCTTATGACATTCTTTTTTTCACTCTTTACTTTGAACAGAAATGTTATGTAAAGCACTATTATAATAAGATATTCCTTAATCACATCTTCTAAAGTGGGAGCACACTAAAAGCTTCTCCCTTGCATTACCAATCATTTTATTCATAATTTTCATTAATATAAGATTTTATTTCAATATATAAATCCAAGTATTGATGTATATGACACAAATGTTTACTGAAAATATTCTGGGTAAGAATAGAAGCATATTGGAGAGGGGTGATAAAGGTGAGAGTATGGGTCTGAGAGAATATACCATATATATATGTATATACATATATATATATATAGGCATATACATATACACACATATATGTATATATACACATATGTATACACCTATGTATATATACATATAGATACATACATATATATGTGTAATTTTATTAAAATGTCCCTATGCAATCCAGAATAACACACAATGACCACCACCACCACCCCATACACACTTCACTGGCCCAGACATTATTGTGGATGCCAGCAAGTGCTGGCTAACAGGAGCCTGATGTAGCTGTCTCCTGAGAGGCTCTGACAGTCCCAACAAATACATAGGTGGAGTCTCACAGCCATCCATTGGACTTAGCACAGGGTAACCAGTGATAGAGCCAGAGAAAGGACCAAAGGAGCTGAAGGGGGTTGTAGCCCCATAGGAGGAACAACAATATGAACTAACTAGTACCCTCAGAGCTTCCAGAGACTAAAGCACCAGCCAAAGAGTACACATGGTGGGGATTCATGGCTCCAGCTACATATGTAGCAGAGGATTGCCTAGTTGGTCATCAACGGGAGGAGAGTCCCTTAGTCAGTGAAGGCTTTATATCCCAGTGTAGGGGAATGCCAGGGCCAGGAAGCAGGAGAGGGTAGGGTGGTGAGCAGGGGGAGCGGGGAGGGAATAGGGCTTTTTTTTTCATAGGGGAAACCAGGAAAGGGGATAACATTTGAAATGTAAATAAAGAAAATATCTAATTAAAAAAGAGAATTCTCAAATATAAAAATAATCTATGTATTAGAAGAGGATGATGGGATTTGTTGAATGATGAATACTCTATTTAAAATCTAGGTCTCTGAATTTTAGGGCAATTTCTACATTAGTACCTTTTGACTCACTAATCATTTGAGTTATTTCTCTATCTCAGGCAAAAAGTTTCCATAAAGAATGGCTGGGGACTCCTGTAGGATTCTGAACCCTAGAACAATAATGAAAATGATAAGATCAAAATTTACAGATATTTTTTGAAACATTGTTTCAGTTGACAATTCTTATTTAAAAATCATCACTTCTGAGTCAATTGGAAGTTCAATGCTTAGGCTTAAAGACGGGATAAAATTTGAAATGTAAATAAAGAAAATATCTAATAAATAAAAGAATATAATTCTTCAAATTATTCATTTTAAAAGAAAGAAAACAGAACATGATTAGTTTTCAAACTTTTGGCATTCTTTTACCAGAGTTGATTTGAGTAGAGCTCAGTGTCCTATGTTATTTAATAAACACAGAAATTTTGTTTTTATTGAAAACAGATAGTTTTCCTACATTTAATTTTGATTACATTTTCCACCCCTCAATTTGTCATATTTTTCCCCTGCTTCTCCTCCTTTGAAGATGAACACACTTTCTCTCTCTGCTTAGAAAACAAACAGACATCTAAGAAATAAAAATACAATAAAATAAGCTAGAAAAAATAAACTAAACAGAATAAAGCAGAACAAAACAAACAAACAAACAAACAAAGAGAAGGGAAAATGAAAAGCACAAGAGCCTTAGAGACATGGAGAGACACATTTAAGAATTCCATAAAACACAAAATTAAAAGCCTAATATTTATACAAAGGGTCTAAGATTCAATAACAACAACAACAACAGCATAATCATCATCAACAACAACAATAATGTAAAAAGCAATGGCAAGTTATGAAAGAAAGAGCCTCCACAGATGGGACTGAGTTTGTTTCATGTTGCCCATCTACTGCTAGGCAAAGGGTCTATCCTTAAGAATGATTTGTTTATCCATTGAGAGTAAATAAGAGAAAATTAAGTTTTCATTGATAGCTGGTTATCAATTTGGGACAGCTTCTGGGTTAAGTGTAGGGGAATGTGTCCAAGTCTGCTTTCAGTCCTAGGGCCCCATCTGGTATAGATATATACAGATCTGGTACAAACTACTTCAGTCTATTTTAACAATTATTTGCTTTCTTCCTGTTGTGTTTGTGTTTTTTTAACCTTGGTGTTTGCCATCCACAATGGTCCTAATTATTTGTTCATCTGCTCTTCAGCAGAGTTCCCTGATCTCAAAGGGAGGGATTTGATTATAGACAAACCTAACTAGTCTGAGTATCCCAAGGTCTCTCTATACAGATTTTCTGGCTGTATTTGTTACCATTTGATTTATGTTGCTGATTCTCTGATGATGGCTGAGGAAGGCACTGAACTATGAGTGCAGCAAACTGCCACGAAAGGAGTCCAGAGACAGTCCCAAATTGGAATATAGCTCAAGAGGAAGGCACAGTGCCTGACACCATTACTGATGCTATAGTGTATTTGGAGAAGTGGAGGAAGAAACTACAGTAGTTATGATGTATTGTATGAGAAATGTAATAAGCACACATGCTCTACTATGTTCATAGCAGCCTTATTTATAATAGCCAGAAATGGGAAACAACCCAGATGTCCCTCAACAGAGGAATGGATACAGAAAATATGCTACATTTACACAATGGAGTACTACTCAGCTATTAAAAACAATGAATTTATGAAATTCTTAGGGAAATTAATGGATCTGGAGAATATAAGCCTGAGTGAGGTAACCCAATAACAAAAGAACACACATGATATGCACTCTTTGATATGTGTATATTAGCCCAGAAGATCAGAATACACAATGTACAATCCACAAAAAACAAGAAACTCAAGAAGGAAGACTAAAATGTGGATACTTCATTCCTTGTTAGAAGGGGGAACAAAATACCCATGGAAGGAGTTGCAGAGACAAAGTATGGAGCAAAGACTGAAGGAAGGACAATCGAGAGACTGCTCCACCTGGAATATTTCCATATTCAATCATCAAAACCAGACACTATTGAGGATGCCAGCAACTGCTGGCTGACAGGAACCTGATATAGCTCTCTCCTGAGAGGCTCTGACAGTACCTGACTAATACAGAAGTAGAGGCTCACAGCCTCTACTCATTGGAATGAGTTCAGGGTCCCCAATAAAGGACCCAGAGAAAGAACCCAAGGAGCCGAAGGGTTTGCAGCCCCTTAGGACGAACAACAATATGAACTACCTAATGCCCTCAGAGCTCCCAGGGACTAAACCACCAACCAAAGAGTACACATGGTGGGACTAATGGCTCCACAGCATATGTAGCAGAGGATGGCTTTATCTGGCAGCAGTGGGAGGAGAGGCCCTTGGTCCTGTGAAGGTTCTATGCCCCAGTGTAGGGGAATGCCAGGGCCCGGAAGCTGGAGAAGGTGGGTTGGTAATCAGGGAGAAGGGGGAGGGAACAAGGGGTTTTGTTTTGTTTTCTTTTTGTTTTTGTTTTTCTTTTTTATTGGAGGGGTAACTAGGAAAGGAGATATCATATGGCATGTAAATAAAGAAAATATATAATAAAAAAGTAAAGAACCTATTTTCAATAGTAGAAATTATGCCTCCCATAAGGTGGGTGTGTTTTCATATTCACTAAAATGCAAATTTCTTTTACAAATTTCTTTTTAAATATTTTCCTTGACTGACTTTTCCTTTAGTAGTAGTTGTCAATTTCCATGATTTTTTTAAATGTTCTGTTGTTATTGAATCATGGGTATCCAGCTTTAATCTGTGTTGGTCAGATACAGTGTTGGCATTATTTTATACACTATAGTTGTTCAGACTTGCCTGATGTATTATTATAATCACTGATTCCTATAGTATAGTAGAGGAAATATTCAATAATAATTCTGCAAGAGAAGTAAGAGGTTCTCAGAACCCAACAGGGATGATATTAGGTAAAATACTCAACAAAAGGGAGATAGAACCTGTTATGACCATATCCAGTGGATAGGCATGGCCCCTGGTTGAGAGATGGGGCTACCTACCCATCTCAAAAACTTTAACCCAGAGTTGTTCCTGTCTAAAAGAAATTCAAGGACAAAGAGTAGAGCAGAGACTGAAGGAAAGGCCATCCAGAGACTTTCCAACCTATGGATCCATCCCATCTGCAGACACCAAACCCAGACGCTATTGCTGATGCCAATAAGTGCTCACTAACAGGAACCTGATATAGCTGTCTCCTTAGAGACTCTACCAGCACCTGACCAATACAGATGAGGATGCTCACAGCCATCCATCAGACTGAGCATGGGTACCTCATTGAAAGAGTTAGTGTAGAAGGACTGAAGGAGCTAAAGGAGATTGCAACTTCATAGGAATAAAACTATCAACTAAACAGACCCCCCAAAAAAAACTCCCAGGGACAAAATTATCAACCAAAGTGTACACATGGAAGGACCCATGGCTCTAGCTACATATGGAGCAAGGGACTGCCTTACCTGGTATTAATAGGGGAAGCCTTTGGTCCTGTGGAGTCTAGATGCCCCAAAATAGGTGAATACTAGGGTAGTGAGGCAGGAATAGTTGGGTGGGTGAGGGAGCACCTTCATAGATGCAGGGGGAGGCAGAGGGGATATGGGGATTGCAGAGGGGAAACTGGGAAGGTGGACAACATTTGAATTGTCCGGAATACCAAAAATACAATTAACAAACCACATAAAACTCAAGAAGAAGGAAGACCAAAGTGTGGATACTTCAGCCTTCTTAGAAGGGGGAATAAAATACCAGTGGAAGGAGTTACAGAAACAAAGTATTGAGCAGAGACTGAACAAATGACCATCCAGAGACTTCCCCGTGTGAGAATCTTTCCCACATTCAATTATCAAACCCAGATACTATTATGGATGCCAACAAGTGCTTGCTGACAGGAGCCTGATATAGCTGTCCGCTGAGAGGCTCTACCAGTTCCTGACAAATACAAAGATGGATGCTCACAGCCAATCATTGGACTGAGCACAGGTTCCCAATGAAAGAGCAGAGAAAGGACCCAAGGAGCTGAAGTGGTTTGCAGCACCATAGGAGGATAAACAATATGAACTAATCCTTACCCTCAGAGTTCCCAGGGACTAAACTACCAACCAAAGAGTACACATGAGTCCCACACATGGTGAGACTCATGATTCCAGCTGCTTATGTAGCAGAGGTTGGCCTAGTCAGTCATCAATGGGAGGAGAGGTCCTGTGAAGGCACTATGTCCTAGTGTAAGGAATGGTAGGGCCAGGAAGCAGGAGTGGGTGGGTTGGTGAGCAGGGCGATAGGATAGTGGGTTTTCAGAGGAGAAACCAGAAAAGGGATAACATTTGAAATGTAAATGAAGAAAATAAATAAAATAAAAATAAAATACTAAAAATAAAGAAATAATAAAAATAAAAATAAATAAATAAAATAACCAATAAAAATGATAACAACACTTCTGTCTTTTTTTCTTTAAACACCTTGTTATTTCTGCATCATTTTGTTTTTCAAAATGACTGCCTGCATATTTTGAGCTAATTTTAGGTCAAGAAGATAGGTACATTGCCAACTTTTAAATATCATGCCATTTCATCTACTAGTGAATTATTTCTCTTAGGGGGCTTTGAATCCAAAAGAGATGTATATTTAATTTATATTAATTGTGAGATTGTGGAATTTCCAAAGAAGATTCAAGAAATGACATACATGTAGTGGCTATAAGGTAACATAGAAGTAGACATAAGAGACTTAACTATACTCAGAATACTACTACAAAATATCAAAAAGTGATTTTTAGGGGATACAATGTTTTTAAAGGATTAGCAGATTTCAAAAATTTTAATAAATTTTCTTTTTTAGGCTTTCTATACTATTTTCTTATGGATGAATATAGGACCATCTATTTCCTTCCTAACAAGAGCAAAGGTAGTCACTTCCTTCTTTGTACTAACTTGCTAATGAATGCCCAATATTCATGGTTTGGAGCTGTAAAAAAATTAGTTTGCCCTACCTTTTCAGTGATAGAGCCAGCATTCTGTCTGCATTGTCCACCATGCATCGAACATAAAAGTTACTTGTTTCTTATTTTCAGCAAGTTTCAAAGTCTTTGGGTATTCTAATATTCAATTTTCCATATGATATGGTATATTTATAGAATAACAGTGGATCAGGTCTCTGTACTTCAGTTTGAACCACTAATGTCACATTTCCTGCTTTCTTTATGACATTTCTTAAGGTCTTGCTGATTTTAGGATTTTATCAAACTCCCTCAGTGACAGTTTAAATCCAAAATATTTTTAGATCAAATTCTTTATACTTTTTGAAATATTAAAAAATAAATCATAGAACAGTGTGCTCATAGCACGATACATCTTTAATTCTGTTTTCCTAATTATTCACCATATACTTTTTTGTTTATTTAAATATTTTCCAGGAGCAATATTTAATTTCTGAGTAGATTGCAAACAGAAAAATAGTTACAAAATTTTTATGAGATATTATTAACACTACCAATCCTGTATGATTAATTTGTTCAATACTTTCCACTTATTATTTCTTCTCTCAGTAGAATCTATAACTCAGTAGAGTGTGTTCTTTTTGTCATTGAGTATATAATTTAACCAATATATTAATGAATTTTTACACATTTAACCATTATACATATATTTACATTTGTACATTTATGTACCTGCTTGATTACCATGTGTGACATAATTTTCAGTGCCCTTCTCACTTTTAATTTTAAATACATGTTACTTTTACCATGATATAATGGTTGCTGGAAAAATCTTAAATAAATGCATATATGCACCTTGCAATCAAACAGAACCAGTTTTTTTTTCTATCAGAAAGCACAGCAATTTAGTATTAAATACAACTTAATATTGAAGGAATGACTTTACTTTCATTTTTCAATTCATTTTTAAATATCTCCTTTAGGTACCATCTTAGTGAAACAAATGCCTAGCTATAACAGTGAAATCACAGTGAGGGATTACTCTAAACAGCCTCATAAGTAAAATCCAAATATCCATCTCAGTTTTATTTGTCATTTGGGATAGAACCATTTAACGAAGGTTCAGAGACTCCCAGACACTGGTACATTAAATGTAATTTTTACATAGCATTTGATATTCAGTTTGATGTAATTATTTTGAAAATCTCTTCCTTTTTAATATGGTTTACTTTAATAAACTACGTTTGTATATTACTCATGATTTTTGTGCTATATATTCATATTATCAGCTCATCACAGATCTTTATAAAATTTAGGTGAATGCTAATTTGTCATTTTTAAGCTTTTTCTGATGGTGAAAACTCATGTAATTTTATTAAAGAAATATAATCTTTCTGAGAAACATAATCCCAGTTATGTTTAATAAAATTGAAACAAACAATAGTATTTCCATTTGACTTTTTATATTTAATAATCTGTGATGAAGCAAGTATAACTATTTTTCATGAAGGCAGCATAATTAATTTTGCAGTCATATGACACAAAATGATATTTTCTTTGAATTAGTGAAAAGAAACACTGAAAAATGAAAAATGACTTTTTGGGACTTAGCTAATTAAAACTAATTAGGAAGTTGAACTCAAGAGCGTTATGAGTATTAAAACAACTGATTCTAAGTATATGCACCACAGCACCTCATACACCTAGGAATCTGTTTCTCTGACAGGCAATTTAACAGTGACAAGAAAAGTAGCATTCTCACCAATTATGATGACTTCTATTTGAATCTATCTGCTAAGGGCTTCAAGCTGCTGGTAGTCCTGGAGGAATACAAGGGTTCTAGTAGGTAAAAATGTTCCAACGTCCCTGAAAATATCGAAGATAAACGTAAGTGAGGAGAGTTGATGCCCATTTTTATATGAGTGTGGCATCATGGTTACTTCACCAGTATAAAATACCTTCTCACCCCCAAAATCTTTCTCCTCACACTTTTTATTTTATTCACAATTAAATTAGTTATAACTTTAAATTTTTCTGAGATTATTTACTTAACATTGCAAGATTGTTTGCCTAAGTATTTGCTTGATAGTTTTAAAGTTTGGGAAGTAAAATGAGAGTTGTATCTGAAGGTGTGATTTTATTACTTAGAACTGACCCTATGTATTTTCTGCTTCATCTGTGGGTGACTGCAGTCGCAGATAGACTATCAGTTTTCCAAACTGAGAATCTAAAAAAATTTAGAGTGTTGGTTTTGTAACACTTCAGTTGACTCTTCTCTCTGTCTCTGTCTCTGTCTCTGTCTCTGTCTCCGTCTCTGTCTCTCTCTCCTCTCTCTCTCTCTCTC
>NW_022196905.1:49782485-49790241 GCF_008632895.1 Mastomys coucha | reverse complement strand
TCTCTCTCTCTCTCTCTCTCTCTCTCTCCTCTCTCTCTCCTCTCTCTCTCTCTCTCCCACCTCCACCCCTATCTTTCCATTCAGTGCGAGAGTGGGAGAGGAAGCACCTAACCTCCCAGAGGCTTGAAGTGCCAGGATGGGGGGAATACAAAGGGGGCCCCCACCCACTCAGAGGAAAAGGCAATGGGGGAATGGGAGAAGGATTGTGGGGAAGATGACCAGGAAGGGGGCAGTGAGCAGGATGTAAAGTAAATAATTAAAAAAGTAAATTAATTAAAAACAAAACAAAACAAAACAAAAGAATTTTACTGCAGACCATGTAAAAAGAGCCATTCCTCCTAGGCTTTTTTTTCCCCCTATTGGTTGGGGTTTATAGCCTTCAACCTTCATTTTTTCACATTTATTTATTTATTTATTTATTTATTTATTTATTTATTTATTTATTCACCTTATATTCCTATATACAGACTCTCTCTTCTCAAGTCCTCCTTCCCAGAGTTCCTTCTCCATTTCAGCCTCCCCTTTCTCCTCTGAGAAGGGGGAGGCTCCCTTGCATATCAGCCATCATGGTGCATTATGTCTATCAAGGACTAGGCACATCCTTTCCCACTGAGGCCAGACAAGGCAGCCTAGAATGGGGAATTGGATCCACAGACAGGAAACATATTCAATGAAAGCCCATGTTCCAGGTATTGGGGGACCTGCCTAAAGGCTATGCTGCACATCTGCTACACATGTGCAGGGAACATAGATCTACTCCCAAGGCTCCAGATAGCTGGTCTTCTTGTGGAGTCCCTATCATCTTGTTCCTCAATCTTTCCTACAACTTTACCATGTAAATCAAAATGACTCTGAGATGCCACCTTATACCCATTAGAATGGCTAAGATCAAAAACTCAGAGAAAATTCTGTGAGCTCTGTCTAATGTTTGGTTTTGGCTGTCTATATCTGTTTCCATTGCTTCCTGAGTGGAGTCTCTTAGAGGATAATTATTCTAGGATTCTGTCTGCAAGCATAACAGAGTATCATAAATAGTGTCAGAGAATGGCTCTTGCCCATGAAATGGATCTTAATTTTGGCTGGTTATTGGTTAGCCAATGCCAGTTTCATTGTCCCTACACATCTTATAGGCAGAACATGTTTTGGGTTAAAGGTTTTGTGGGTGGGTTACTATCCTTATCCCTGCACTGGGAGTCTTGTCTGGATATAGGTGGTGGTTTCTTTGGGTTCTATATCCCCCATTCTAAGGAGTCTCAGATAGAGTGACACGCCCCCATAAAGTCCTTGGGGTCTCTAAGTCTTTGGTCTCTAAGAAATCATTGAGATGTCCCTTTCCACACATTTCCTTTCTCTCTCCATACACCTAATCTCCCCTACCATGTTCCACTCCCCATCACCTCTCCCATCCAATTCCCTCCCTTTCTCCATCTCCAATATCTATTTTATTCCCCCTTTTAAAAAAGATTCAAGCACCATTCCTTTGGCCCTACTTGTTATTGTGTTCTTTGGATCAGTGGGTTGTAGCACAGTTATTCTATACTTTACAGTTAACATCCATACCATGCAAGTCATTTTGCATTAGATTACCTCACTTAGGATGATACTTTCTAATTCTATCCATTTGGCTGAAAAATTCATGAAGTCCTTATTTTTAATAGCTGTATACTATTCTATTATGTAAATAAACCACATTATTTTTATCCATTCTTCAGTTGAGGGACATCTGAGTGTTTCCCAGTTTCTGGCTATTCTGAATAAAGCTGCTAAAAAGAACATAGTTGAGCAAGTGCCCTTGTGGTATGGTGGAGCATCTTTTGGTATATGACAAGGGATGGCATATCTTCAGCATTAAGATCCACATTTAACAAATGGGACCTGCATGAAACTTTAAAGCTTCTGAAAGGTAAAGGGTATCATCAATAGGAAAGCCTATAGACTTGGAAGAGAACTTTACTAAGACCTCATCTGACAGAGGGCTAATATCCAAAACATAAAGAACTGAAGAATGTAGATATATACAAACCAAATAATCCAATCAAATATTGGGGTACAGAGCTAAACAGAGAATTCGGAACAGAGAAATCTTGAAGGACTAAGACACAGTTAAAAAAAAAAAGTTCAACTTCCTTAGTTATCAGGAAAGTGCAAATCAAAATGACTCTGAGATTCTACTTTAAAACCATCAGAATGGCTAAGAAAATAAAATGCAAATTGACAGCACATAATGGTGTGGATTGGAGCAAGGAGAACACTCCCACATTGCTGATGGAAGCACAAACTTGTACCAACACTCTGGAAATCAATTTGGCTGTTTCTCAGAGAATTGGGAATAGTTCTAGCTCAAGGTCCTTGACTCTCCTTAGTTCTCCAGAAGATAAAAGATTCACTTTATCTGAAAATATTTACTATTGTCTATGAATGAACAGGAACATAATGAACTTTGACTGGCATCTTGGCAATCTTATTTTTGGAGTCAAAGGTAAAATCGAATTTTTTTTATTTCTTTCAAAACATCATAAAATAACTTACTTTGTTTCTCACAATGTTTGAGAATATTATTTTGGTCTTCTATGGTCACCCACTTATAGTTATTAGATACATTTTCTTTTCTTTTTTTATTCTTTAATATTTTTTTCACAGTCCAGTCTTTATCCCCATACTGGCCTGCCCTCTAACTATTCCTTATCCCATACCTTCCATCGCAACCCTCCCCTGTCTCTAAGAGGATGTCGCTACACCCCACAATCCATACTCCCCCACCCATACCCCACTATACCTCCCCACTCTCTGGGACTTCAAGACTCTGTAGGGTTAGGAATTGTTCCTGTCAGAAAGAACTGCAGGGACAAGAATGGAGAAGAGCCTTAGGGAAAGGAGGTCCAGTGACCAGCCCAAATTGTAATCTACCTTAAGGGGAGGCCCCAAGGCCTGACACTATTACTGATGCTATGGTGCGCTTACAGATAGGAGCCTGCCGTGACTACCCTTCAATTCTTCAATTTTTAACACATACTTATGACAATATTTATACTTCACTATGATATGTTTATATGTGTCCATGTGTATGGTGTAGGTATGTTCAGGAAGAATTTATGATAAGTAAAATTTTTTTTATACACTGCCTACTAAATTCTTCTCCAGTATAACCTAGACCTTGAAAACACTGGAAATATATACCAGAGTAACATTATGTTACCTCTCTATTATGACGGTCTTTAATATAATAAGATTCCAGGATGACTATTTGTAAATTTGGAGTATTTTTAGGTGAGATTATCTAATTATATAGTTTATTTTAAACATTCCCTGTCAAACTTTCATAAATGAACTTCAAACATTAAATGTAGGGGTTTACTCTACTTCTGCTCATATTCAAATACAAAATACTGGCACCCAAGTTCTGCTTGCTCTCTGATGAAGACATTCTTCAAGTAAAACAAATGATACTAGGTAAGTTTACTCTCCTAATTAATTAGTCATATGTGGCTAAATCCTTTGATTGGGCAGTAGACAGAGGTAAACTTGTTTTCAACAACCTGGTTGGGGGTTGCAAGTAAAAAGAAGAGAAAAAATAAAGGACATGAGAGGGAAGGAAACCACCATGAAAGGAACATGAGCACATAGCCACATAAAACAAGTTACAAGAGACGTATGGATGGGAAATGAGTTGGGATAGCTCCAACCTGTCCAATCCTGACTATGGCTTATAAATACAATATCAATCTTGTGTGTCTTTTATATGGGCTAGCTAGAATTTTTAATTCACTTTTAAAATTCCAGATGTATTCATCAGTTTGCTTAAGGAAACTAGATTCCAGACCATTTATTGGCTAATAATATGGTATAAATACTTGTAAATTCTTATAAAGACTTATGAATTTTAAAGTAAAATAAGAGGCTTGAGATACATTAGTAAATTCACTTGTTCAAATGCCAGCCAGTTACGAGATGTTAATTGTTGAAGTTACTGCTTCACAGAAACATCAGGATATAGGCCTGGGAAGATAATTCAAAATTAAACCCACTTGAGATGTAAATATCAGGACCATGTGAAAACTGGGTGGCTGTAATGACCTGCTAATAACTTCAGTGCTTAGAAGACAGATAAAAAGAATACCATATCAAGCTGACTACACAGACTAGCAATATAGGCTTGCTTTTTGTACATGAGGAAAATCTTTCACCATATGCATATCTGTGCACTTATACACTAACATATTATGTGTGACTATATATATGCAAAAAGCACATATACATATACACCATTGACACTTATATACAGAAAGAAAATTCACCAATAACAGGTCTTCCTTTATTTTTTCAGGTGTGTTATATATTTTTGCATACTGACATGGAATAAGTATGAATTAATGCAATTCTAGTATCTAGACATGGATTTAGATTAGACAGCAAGTAATATTTAGAAAGAAAAAATAAGGAGTAATAATTTATTAAACCAAAATATAGTATTACAACTAAAACTTGTTAAAAAAAATCTGCACAGAAATATTTCATAGCTGTGATCACAGGACAAATTCAAAGATTATTTGTAATGTAAATAAGCCACTATCAGATGATTCTTGAATGTAAAGTCTTTAGTAGTTGCCTTTATAAATGCAGAGTAATTGCCTTTCCAACAGTTCTTAAAATATTAATGGCCATTTTTATAGGTTTTCTTAAGCAATCTTAAGCAGGGAGCAAAGACAATACAAAGTTAATGTAGTGAGTAGGTCATCCATTCCCTCCTGGGAAACATTATTCCCTGCTTTACATTTCTTTAACTCTCCAGAGCTACATTTTTCAAATAATGCGCATGTTCAACACACTTGAACATTAATGAATCACTAAGCGTAAGAAGAAGGATGTTCCTTCTACAGTGTTTAAGAATTTATAGTAGCAGCGAAGTATTCATTAAGGAATCTTTGAGAACAGTCATTCTTACTTTGATCTGGTGTGTCTGACTGCATTCATGAACAATATACTATGTTACAGGATTCTGAGGTAATTTTTCCATCTTGAAAATATGAATTTGTGCCTGGAGGTGGTGGCGCACACCTTAAATCCCAGCACTTGGGAGGTAGAGGCAGGCAGATTGCTGAGTTCAAGGCCAGCCTAGTCTACAGAGTGAGTTCCAGGGCAGCCAGAGCTACACAGAGAAACCCTGTCTCGAAAAAAAAATATGAATTTGTATAGATACCTTGTATTTTCTTTCTTTTTAATTGATTAATTAATTTTAGTTATATGAGTACACTGTAGCTATCTTAAGACACACCAGAAGAGAGCATTGGATCTCATGACAGATGGCTGTGAGCCACCATGTGGTTGCTAGGAATTGAACTCAGGACCTCTAAAAGAGCAATCAGTGCTCTTAACTGCTGAGCCATATCTCACACCCTCTTTTCTTTATGTTCTTAATTCAAAATAAATGCTTTTCTTAAACAATATATCACAACCACAGTTTTCCTTCTTTAAACTCTACCTTGATTCATATCCCCTCTCCTAAAGATCCACTCCTGTTCTGTTTCCCTTCAGAAAAAAGTAGGCTCATAAGAGACAAGAACCTAACAAAACAAAACAGTATACAATAAGAAAGGCAAAAGACCTCATAACCAGGCTGGACAAGACAACCCAAGAGGAAGAAAAGAGTTCTAAGAGCAGACAAAAGAATCATAGACACTGGGTGTGTGACCACCCCAGGCTCCCAGACACTAGACCATCAATCAAGGTGTGTACAGAGAGAGATCCATGGCTCCAGAGACATAGGTAGCAAAGAATGGCCTTGTCTGACATCAGTTGGAGGGGGGTCCTTTGATCGGGTGGAGGTTTGATGTTCCAGTGTAGGGGGATGCTGGAAGGGAGGGATAGGAGAAGGTGGGTGGGTGGGGGAATACCTTCATACAGCCAAAGGAGAGGGAAGAGAGGGAGTGGATGGGTAACAGGAAGTGGGATATCATTTGAGATGTAAACGAATGAAATGATTAGAAAGAGAGAGAAAGAGGGGAGGAGAGAGGGAGGGATGGACTGAGGGAGGAAGGGATGGAGGGAGGGAGAGAGAATATACTCAGGATTTAAAAAAGAATCGAATCGTAGACACACCTGTTCCACTGTTAGGAATCCCACAAAACAGGCAGAGGACATACTAGCAGATATATAGCTGACATTTTTCTTTTTTCCAATTAATTAATTTTTACACTCTATATTTATCCCCACCGCATCCACCCTCCAACTGTTCCACATCCCACACCTCTGCCTCAACCGCCTGTCTCCACATGGATGTCCGCACCCCTCACCCTATCTGACCTCTAAACTCCCTGGGGTCTCTAGTCTCTTGAGGGTTAGGTGCATCATCTCTGAATAAACACAGACCCGGCAGTCCTCTACTGTATGTGTTTTGGGGGCCTCATATCAGCTGGTGTATGGGCCTGGTTGGTGGTCCTATGCATGGAGCACTCACAAAAAGGAACCTATCATGACTGCAGATCCAACAAGCAGCTGAAAGAATCAGATGCAGATATTTGCACCCAATTAATGGACCTTTTTCTTTTAACTGCACAATGTTTGCAAAACAAATGAAAGGAGGAAAGATTAAAAAAAGATAAGAAAGTTGGCACAAACTCATCTGAGAAACAAGATTCTTTGTTAATGAATTTGACCCAATTCTTCACTTACTGGTTCCCGTGATAGTGTTTGAAATAATTTGGGGAAATACTAACTTTGCAGTATATTTTTGCTCTTGTCAGGCTATGATCATTTTTAAACCCTTTAACACAACAGTTGCATAAGCATTCTCTTTGAAAGATGGCTTATGACATTTGGTTGGTCAGAGGCTTATGGTGACCTAGCTTTCATATGGAAAGTTTGAAACAGTTTTGGCTTTAAGAATATGTTTACAGTCTCTGCTCCATAGTTGGTCTCTGCAACTATGAGAGACTGAAGTAAGGACAATCAAGAGACTGCTCCACCTGGGAATCCTTCACATATTCAATCATCAAATCCAGACACGATTGTGGATGCCAGCAAGTGCTGGCTGACAGGAGCCTGATATAGCTGTCTCCTGAGAGGCTCTGACAGTACTCAACTAATACAGAAGTATAGGCTCACATCTATCCATTGGACTGAGTGCAGGCTCCCCAATGAAGGAGCTAGAGAAAGGACTCAAGGAGCTGAAGGGTTTGCAGCCCCTTAGGAGGAACAACAATATGAACTAACTAGTACCCTCAGAGCTCCCAGGGACTAAACCACCAACCAAGGAGTACACATGGTGGGACTCATGGCTCCAGCTACATATGTAGCAGAGGATGGCCAAGCTGGTCATCAATGGGAGGATAGGCCTTGGCCCTGTGAAGATTCTATGCCCCAGTGTAGGGGACTGCCAGGGCCAGTAAGCAGGAGAGGGTGGGGTGGCAAGCAGGGGGAGGGGGAGGGAACAGGGGTTTGTTTTTGTTTTTGTTTTTATTTTATTTTATTTTATTTTTATTTTTTTGGAGGGGAAACTGGGAAAGGAGATATCATATGACATATAAATAAAGAAAATATCTAATAAAATTTTTAAAAAGAAAAAAAAAAGAAAAAAAAAGAGGATGAGCTTAACACCCTGCTTTCTAAATTTAGCTGTGGAATTGTTATAATAAAGAATAAAACAGAAAAAAAAGAAAAGAATATGTTTATAAAGCTGGGTAGTGGTGGCACATGCCTTTAATCCCAGCACTTAGGAGGCAGTGGCAGGCAGATTTCTGAGTTCGAGGCCAGCCTGGTC
>NW_022196905.1:49778422-49782461 GCF_008632895.1 Mastomys coucha | reverse complement strand
CCTGGTCTACAGAATGAGTTCCAGGACAGCCAGGGCTACACAGAGAAACCCTGTCTCGAAACAAACAATCAAACGTATATACATATATGTGTGTGTTCGTGTGTGTGTGTGTGTGTGTGTGTGTGTGTGTGTGTGTGTGTTATAAACAGAAAATGTTTCTCCTAAATTCTTCCTGGAAGCCACACTTTTGTGTAATTCGTTACTTTGTTTTCAAAGTGATACTGTTGTTTGCATATACACATGGTATAAGTATACATAATTATATCATCTCTCCCTTTTTTTCCTGCCTCCAATAGCTCCCATGAACTCCTCCCTTGTTTACATTCAAATTCATGGCTTCTTTCACTTTGATTGATCATACATATATGTGTGTGTGTGTTTGTGTGTGCACATGCATGTGTACATGTGTGTGACATTTCTATTTTTAAATGTGTATGTAAAAACACACTAAGGATAATATTTTTGTATGTGAGACAAAGAACTTTCCTTTCCTGACAACCTCTGTTCCCTCACTTCATCAATTTGATGAAATGTGTTGCCATATTAATTTTCACTCTTAAGCAGTGAATTTAAGGCAGCCTACAGCCCACATTCTAACAAGCCAAAATTGAACTCTGAAGTCAAAAGCTGGGTAAATGAGCTAAGAAAAGAATGATTTCCTACTCCTAGCTCACAGGAATACAATGAGTGTGATCTTTCACAAAAAAGCAACTAATGAGAGACCTATTGTGAGAGAACTCACATTGCACTGACTCACACAGTGATGAGTCATAATTATTTACTATGCTTAGTTCTTAAGTTCTGAAACAATTTGTTATTATGGAGTAATAAACATGTAACAGCAATATTGTTCTATATACAAATGTTACAGAAATAAGTTAAAAGCAATAATTTTATAATATGTATTTTTATAATAATGTTTTTAAATAAATGTTATTATTTCTAGTTTAAGGCGGAGCATATTTTCACAAAGCAGCCATAGTTAACACAACAATGTTAGTATCTTCCAATACATTTGGTGATGAAGAATATTCTTTTTTTATTGGATATTTTATTTATTTACATTTCAAATGTTATCCCCTTTCCTGGTTTCCCTTCTAAAACCCCTCTATCCCATCCCCCTTCCCTCTGCTCTGTAAAAGTGTTCCCCCTCCCACCCACCCACTCCTACCTCACTGTCCTGGCATTCCTCTACACTGGGGCCTCCAGTCTTCACAGGACCAAGGGCCTCTATTCCCATTGAAACCAGACAATGCCATCCTCTGCTACATATGTGGCTGGAGCAATGGGTTGCTCCATGTGTACTGTTTGGTTGGTGGTTTAGTCTCTAGGAGCTCTGGGGGGTCTGATTGGTTGATACTGTTGTTCTTTCTATAGGGTTGCAAACCTCTTTAGCTCCTTCAGTCTTTTCTCTAAGCTCCTGCTGCATATTTATGTTTTTTATAAAATTTAATACAGTCTTAATAATATGAAAACTGAATAACCTAGGTTGTAAAATGTGGGCATAGGGGCAATGAGAATGGAATTAAGGATAAATCAGATTGCCTTCTATTTATAAATTGCTTATAATATTTGACCAATATTAAGACATATAAATTCAATATTATAAGCATACCATAAATGTGTATTATTAAATTGGTACTCCCATATTTATACTGTTGCAAATGTTAAATTTGAAATATTTTATTCATGAGCATAGTAATACAAAATTATAAAACTGCTATTAAATGAAATTATGTTGAATACCAGATTACATATACACAGAACAAAATATTCTAATAAAAATTTTACAAATATAATTTTTAATCATTGTTTTTTCTCAATTTTTCTTATTTCATCCATTTATATTTCTGTCATTGCTCCCTCATATTGTTTGAAGAGGAAAATTTTAAATTACTGAGGATTAGAGATTTTGTAAAAAGTAACAGTATCAAATTTTGGTTATATTTACGATCTTTTAAGATTAATTTTTGTTGTATTTTCTAGACAAGCTTTCTCTGTAGTTCTGGCTATCTTGGAACTCAGTCTGTCAAGATGGCCTCAAACTCAAGAGATGTGCCTTACTCAAAGAACTGGGGAAAAAAGTCACCAGAACAAGATGACTTTTTTAATTATTCTAAGGTGTTTTATTTATTTTTCTATGAGAAAATCAATTTTATTAAAATGTATTTTAAAAAAAGTTCATTTAACTATAATTACAATACTGTTTTAATGCTTCTTAAACTTAATTAAATACAATATTTAAATAATAATATTTAACAGGTTTAATTATAAAAATAATAATTGATAATTATTTTAATACTGTTCAAGATAAATAATCTAATATGAAATACAAAATATCAATTGCAATGTTTACACAAAGATATACATAATGGTTTTGGAGTTATAAAATTATATATTTTGAATTAATAAAAATTCTTTTTCTGATGCTGTGGTGTACTTGCAGATAGCCTAACATGGCTCTCCTCTGAGAGGCACAAGAATCAGCTGAGACAATAGCATGTACTTGCACTCAACATTTGGACTGAAGTTGGAGACCCTTGTGGTTGAATTAGGAAAACAAGAATAGAAGAAGCTGAGGAGAAGGGCTACCCCACAAGAAGATCAGCATTCTCAACTATCCTGGACCTCTGAGATCTCTCAGACACTGAGTCACCAACCAGGCAGCATGTACTAGCTGATATGAGATCCCTCAATCATATACAGCAGAGAACTGCCTGGTCTGGCCTCTATGGGAGAAGAGGACCCTATCCCTCACCCTGGAGAGACTTGAGGCCCCAGGAAATCAAAGGGCCTGGTGGACAGGGAGCTACCTTTTCAGGGCAGTGGGGAGGAGGAATGCGATGAAGAACTGTGGAAGGGGGACTAAGGGAAGCAAAGTTGGATTGTTAAAAAAAAAATAGTAATAAAAAAATCAAAGATATTCTTCTAGGAAGTAGGCTGAAGATATTTAAGACTTTTCCTAGAAGGTCTCTGAGACCTTGGAAAAGTTGTCTTCTCTGGCAATAATATACTTGAGAATATAAGATTAAGAAAGTATTTGAAACTTATTTGGAAGGCATTAGAAGAATATATAGATAAAAATTATAATAACTATAACTATATATCTGGTCATTTAGTTATATAGAATTTTGCTATGTTTAATTTTGGTATGCTTTTTTAATTTATTTGGAGGTCTCTATAATAAAGTTTTAAAAAATAGTTTTAAAGGGAAGTTACTTTGAACAGATTATACAATTAACTCATTAGTATACATAATAATAATAAAATAAATTAATTTCAAACCAATATATGTGTGACATATAATGTTACATTAAATGTAGAAATGGTAAAATTGTATTTAATCCCAAAACAGAAATAATATTTCAGGAGAATTAACTTTTTATTATATTTTTCTTATTTAAAACAATTTTTAAATTGGAATATATTCTGATCATCTGATCATAATCTTTCCTTTCTTCAAGTCCTTCCAAATCCTCTCTCCCTTACTACCCATGCAATTTTAAGTATTCACAAGAACAAACAAACAAAATTCCCCAATACAATAACAATACCTTCTCGAAAAACATAAGGAAAATGTAATAAACCTACACACCCAAAATAAATACCCAATGTAAAAACAGAGAAACATACAAAATACGATGGGCTCTATTATATGTTGATCAACTGTTCCTAACTGACATAGCCATTGCCATTCCATTGGAGAAAATTGATTTTCCTCTTCCTAACAGGTATACATTACAATTCAGTTGTTAACCAATACCCTAGTGACTATTTATTCATTCATTTTTTAATATAACAAAGAGCATTACAAAACAAAGTCAAAACTATTTCATTGGAGTAGAACAACACAGAAGGAAAAGTGCCAAAGTAATGGTACAAGAATCAGAGAATCACTCATTCTCCTGCACTCCCATAAGCACTCTAAACTGGAAGCCATAAATAATGAGTTCTGAGGACCTCGTGTGTTGTTCCAAGAGCAAGGGGAGGGGGGCCGGCCTGGGTTGAGGTCTCTCTCTCTCTCTCTCTCTCTCTCTCT
>NW_022196905.1:49763888-49778323 GCF_008632895.1 Mastomys coucha | reverse complement strand
CCCCCCCCCCGTGTTGAACTGTTTGCTGCATGGCACATTAGTTAAAAAGGAGGCAATATGTGTAAATGAGTTATTTTATTGTAGGAAGGATAGAATATGCTGGTTGAGTAAAGGGAAGGAAAGGAGAGAAGAAGAGAGAGAGAAAAAGGAGAGGAGGAAAGCAAGAGAAGAGAACAAAGAGCAGAGAGAGAGAGAGAGAGAGAGAGAGAGAGAGAGAGAGAGAGAGAGAGAGAGAGAGAGAGAGAGAGAAACAAAGAGCAAGAGTCAGAATAAGAGAAAGTGAGAGAGGGAAGAGCAAGAGAGCCAGAGTAAGAGCAAGAGGGGAGAAAAGAGACTGAGGAGCAGGCAACCCCCCCCCTTTATTGTATGGGGCGTGGCATGCCTGGCTTGTGGTGAGATTACTGAGTGTAGGGTCCAGCTAGAATGCTGGGAGCTTGAGGCATTGTCTTCTTGATTGAGCACACGTCTCCTGCAGGGGAAGCTGTGAGGGGTCTGGGCTGAAATCTGAGCCATTGGTCTCAGGAGCTATCACCGAACTCCTACCATCCCTTGTGAACCAATTTACTTTGCTCAGTGGGTGTTAGGGGTTCCCAGGTGGCCGCTCTACTGGACTCTGGCTGTCAAAACTGTCCACTGACCCAGACTGGTGCAGACCCTTGCTTGCTGCTTCAATCTTTGTAAGTTCATATGAGCTTTGTCATGTTGATTTAGAGGGCCTTGTTTCCTTGGTATCCTCTGTCCCTTCTGGCGTTTACACTCTTCTTCGCTCTTCAGGGTTTCCTGAGAGGTGCTTGATGAATTCAATGCATTTAGGGATGAGTGTCCCATGTTCTCACTCTTTAAGTAATGTGTGGCTGTGGATCTCTATATTTCTTTCTCATCTGCTGCAGTAGGAATCTTCTCTGATGATGACTGAATAAGGCACTAATCTGTAACTGTAGTAGGATATCAAAAGAAACAATTTATTGCTACTTAGTTTATACCAAATATTATTTGGTGTTTCCTTAGGGTCTTAGGCTAGGAAACCTCAGATTCTATGTCACACAAGCATTAACCATTTAAACACTGCCAATCAAATTCTAAATAGCTGCCACTTAGGGCCTATTTTGGAAGATTTATTTAAGACTCATTATTTCTCTTCCAGGGCCCTTTCTCTAAATGAATATTGAAATGTTAGAATTTCTTACTTCTGGAGTTATTTACAGTGGATTGCATGTTATTTCATTTAAAAATACAAATAACATGTATTATATAAATTATACTAATGCGACAAACTTGTTAATATAAACTCTTTTTATATAAACTGTGTGTCACATTATGGCAAGCAGCCAAAATATATGCTTTTGTATTTTAAAAATTCTTGCATTATGCCAGTGATTTCTTAAGATATAGAAATGCCACTTTTTGTTATAACAAGGAAGCTAAATTACAGTGTCTATGTGATTTAACAAGCTATTATTTAATAGTGTAAATAAGTTATTTCAATTTAATGACACTCTAATATTTATATTTAAAATTAATTTTAAAGATAAAACATATTACATAGAAATGAAAGTGAATTAAAATTTTTCACAGGTAAAATTAGATTTTGATTATTTATTTTATCTAATTTTATCTAAGTTAATAAATTTAAAATATTAAACAAAGTTTTATACTTCACACTAAGCTTCCATTCTAATTTTGACATTAATATCCCTAACTTCTCCTTCACTAATTCTTCTTAGTGAATGGTCAGACATTAATTTAATTAATGTATCACTTGACTTCTCAATATCATAAGCTAGAATTTAGCATCCAAAATCTAAATGCCTGCCCAATAGACATCTCATTTTACTTGTAATTTATTGATGCCAATAGGCTGTGATCTCTTAAACATGTTAGAGTGTTTTATGACCATAAAAGTAATTCAGCTAGATATAGTAGCCTTTCTCTGAAGTCAATTCATAAAATAATAAAATATGCTTCAATCCCTGTACTTTATAACCTAAGCTTTCTATTCATGAGATATGATATCCATTTTGGCCTCTTTTATGATCATTTAGATTTCTAAATTCATATTATTCAATTGCACCATTTTATCTTTTATTGATATTATTTCATTACAACTGTTTCCCTTATAAGCTTTCATAGATTGAGAATATAGAAAAATGCATATATACATAAAAACATGCACAATTAAATGAAGGGTTTCTGTGTATACAAATAAAACAAATATATGACAGGTATTACTAGCCAAAGCAAGAATACATAGGATTAGGTGTTTATTTTATCACAGTTTTAAAATAGCATGTAATTCCTCACTAACCATTAATACTGAAACACACAGGTATTACAGATATTAAATATTTATAGTATTCAATATGTATAAATTAAGAAATTCTTTTCAAAGACACAGCAGACAAGATAAACTACAGAGAATTAGATATACTTTCAAAAGTATATGTGCATGAAACTGGCCACCCAATCTATTGCAATACTAGGATTACTTCTCCGTGTTTGCTCTGGTCTCATTATTTCAGAAAACAAGTCATGTTATTTCTACTCATTGGAAATAGTTCAAAAGAATAATATCGCTTTGGAGATGATTTATGTCTTTTAGCCTAGGCCTGCCGTGACCTCATGATACTATATGAACAATTATCTTCTGATTATAGATATTCTGGGTATGTTATTCCACAGATCCTCATAAATAAGATTTATTTTCTTCCTGATAAAATGATATTTTACATTAACAAATTCCATTTTGTTATTATTTTAAAATAATTTTATTTTATTATTAATGTTTAAGTGCAAATGCTGCCTTTATATTCCTAAAACACCTCCATAAATATATTGAATCTGCATTTCAATGTATTATAAAAAATATAAAAGGCATTATCTAATGTGTACCCTTTGTCATGTTTGCATAGACATTACACTTAGTTACACCTAGTTATATTTATCTGCTGCCATCCATGTTTCTATAAGTGGTGTCCTCATTGGTTTGAGAACTGATGAAGTATCATTTTCAGCTTATCATTAACTGAAGATATGCCTTTGGTAGTCATTTGAATTTTAACTAGTGTGTGTTTGTTGTCTACTATAATGCTAAATGCAGGCTCCTCAGGCCCTGGTCATCCCAGAGACAAGAGACAGCACACAGACCTTGCTCCCAAGTTATTTCTACGTGGTAAATAAGGATGTCAACAGCCAATAGTTGGATAGAAGATACTAGGTATGGTTTAGATTTCCAGGGCTTGTGGTACACAAAGAAGAAGAAAGTGGAGGAGGGTAAAGGAGAAACTGCCATGTGTTAGTGGTCAAGAATCATAACCCTGAAGGCTGGCCAATTCAGAGCAGCCCAGAAGAAACACCATAAGTAGTAAATAGTAATTTGGGGTTATTGATAGGAAAGTAGATTATAACGACATAGAGGTTAGGTTTCTGTCCAACTCTTGTACTGTTTAAAACTTATTATAAATATAGAGTATGCATTTGTGTGTGTGTGTGTGTGTGTGTGTGTGTGTGTACAATCCTTAGAATAAATGTTTAGCTACTAAGTGTTATGTATCAAACAAGTGAATAATAACATTTTCCTGGTTCAGTCTGATAACCATTAGGTTCTGAAAAATGAGGAATGACATTCCAAACATCTTTTCAAATAATTAAAAACAAAAGAAAATGTGTTCCCTCTGTGTGGGTCACCAATGAAAAAACACTAGCAAGTACTCTTGAGATAAATGTTGAATTAGAGATGGAGAAAATAGTAGTGCTGAAAGAGCAGTTGTGAGATTAGAAATAAGAGCAAACACAACACAATTCATTTTCTACCCATACCTATGGAAAAATTGAACAACAAAGGTTTATAGGATGATGAGAGTAAGAGCTAAAGGGCTTCAGCGTGAAACTGGGAATTAAATACTAGAGTATATTCTTGTCTTTTTATTGTGACCTCATAAATGTGTCATGGCAAAGGCCAGTGAAAGATACACCCTAATGTTTTCCTTATAATCGGTTTAGTACTTTTTCTGATATCCTCATTTTGATGGAATATCATCCTACAACGAATGTAAATTAATGTACACTTTTGCACAGAAAGTGAAATATAGGCAAAATATGAAGAAAAAATATAGGCATGTTTTCTAGGCTCTGTTAAGCAGGTCTTCCTCTGAAATATGGAAATGCTTTAAAAACTTTTTATTTTTTGTTTGAAATACTTGTTACTTAAGTCATATATCTTATCCAGTTTAACCTCCCATCTCCTATTACCCTACTGCTACTCCTTATCACATGATCCTTTTAGGATCATGTTCTTCTTGTATTTTATAACCCACTGAGTTCCAGTTGGTATTTCAAGCACACACATGGAGGCAGGCCAATCCTAAACAAACAAACAAACAAACAAACAAACAAACAAAATAAAACAGAAAAGAAAATGATACCTCTTACTCCAGCCATCAACTACCGATACTTTAATAGAGGAAAGACTTCATGATCTGTCTATCCATCTTCAGGAATGAGAACCAAAATGACTATGTACATTTTGTCATATCTAAAATGTGGAAGGTGTTGATACAGGGTTGAGCATTCAACAGCCATATATTCTTAACACCTCACCTAGTTAGGAGCCTCTCCCTAACTACAGCCCACTGGAAAAGAAGAGCTCTGTGAACACTGCTGAACAAAGAAGTAACATGTGGCTACATGGATAAATATTCTTTTATTTTATAAATTAATTTACTTTTTACACTTCAGATTTCATTCTCCACTCCCCCATCCACCCTCCGACTGATCCACATCCCACACCTCCTCCCCGCCCACTTTATCTCCACGTTGATACCCCTACCTCGCCTCCTGACATGATCTCTAAACACCCTGGGGCCTCCAGTCTCTTGAGGGTTAGGTGCATCATCTCTGAATGAACATAGGCCTGGAAGTCCTCCACTGTATGTGTCTTGGGGACTTCATATTAGCTGGTTTGTGTTGTCTGTTTGGTGGTCCAGTGTTTGAGAGATCTCGGGGGTCCAGATTAATTGAGACTGCTAGTCCTCCTACAGGAGCACCCTTCTCCTCAGCTTCTTTCAGTCTTACCTATATTTAACAACAGTAGTCAGCTGCTTCTGTCCATTGATTGGATGCAAATATCTGTATCTGATTCTTTCAGCTGCTTGTTGGGTCCTTCGAGGGCAATCAAGACAAGTCCCTTTCTGTGAGCACTCCGTAGCCTCAGTAATAGTGTCAGACCTTGGGACCTTCCAGTGAGCTGGATCCCACTTTGGGCCTGTTGCTGGAACTTCTTTTACTCAGGCTCCTCACCATTTCCATCCCTGTAATTCTTACAGATAAATATTCTTAAGGATGTTTGACAACATGTCCATTTATCAAAGCAGCAAATATAGTTTTTGAATATGTCCAGTGACTTATTTAGCCATGGGTGTTTGGCTAAGTTCATAGTACCATGTGTAAATTTCCTTCTATGAAGCAGGCCTAACAACAGTCTGAAAAGAAGTTAGTTATCTATGTAACAGCAAGGCTTCTATTCAATGAGTGAATATGAGTTAATTTATTGCCTACAGTGTCCACTACTGTATAACATCATTGATGGTTTTTCTTCCCCATCAGCCTTCATAGAAACTTCTAACAATGAAATCTAGACAACAAATAGGAAACATGAGAGGTCAAGTTTGATTTTTACATAGCACATAATCAGAATTTATTGTCTTTGGCAATAGTGTCTCAATTAAAATGGGAGACATAAAACAATTAGTAATTGCTTATTTAAGTACTGGTATTAATAAAAAAAATTGAAGGAAAAATGATCTATCAATATTAATTCTCAAATTTGTCTTATAAATAAAATGACTAATTGTGTCTTCATTTAGTATATCTCTTCATTCATTCATTCATTCATTCATTCATTCAATATATTAAGGCAATTATTTCCTGTTGTAATTTATACACATAGAAAAAGAGGTATCAACAATGAGACCAATCAAAAATAAAATGTTGTTTTGGGACTTGAAATGACCTGTTGGAAAGTTTTGTTGTGAGGACATGTTGAAAATGACAGAATAAATGACTTAAATATTTCTCTATGCTAAACAAAACAAAACAACAACAAAACAAAAACAAAAACCAAAAAACTCTTATTACTACCCAATATTTATCACAAGCTTTCATCTTCAAAAGGTCTCACTCAACACATATTGGCAGTAAGAACAGAGCTAGAGATGTCCACAAAAAGTAAAACATTGTGTCTATGTATGTGTGTGTGTGTGTGTCTGTATGTGTGTGTTTTCTGTAAACTGTATAAGACTTACTGTTCAAGAACAGAAATAACATAATATATACAGGAAAATGACAAGATGCAAAGCATTTATACAAAGATTAGTCCAAGTCAAGGAAGAGGGAGCTAATGGAAAATAACTGCCATACAAGTTGGAGAGATGAAATATGTTATTGTTTTATATATTAGTTGATTAGCTGATTTGACAAACACAGATTTGGTGAAAGTTTAGATATTTATAGTTATTAATACCAGAATGCAACTTAACTGAAATCTATAAATAAATCAACAAGAATGAATCACATTAGTATGTACCATAAACATCATTACAATAAGTTAACATGCCACAATATTAAGAGGGTGTGAGTGTATAATGGGAACTAAAGACAAATTCTTCTTTCAAATTCATGTTCTAAGATTAAATCTGAAGGGCAAAATATGACTACCTGATCAGCTTGCTTTTCCACTGAAGGTACATTTCTATGAGTTTCTATCTTTACTGATAGAAACTGGCTTTCGATGCTTCACACTGTTTAACCCAATTTAGAAGTTTATAAGGATTTGTTTAATTTTCTCAGTCTCTGTTCTATATTCACACAGAATACAGTCAAATGTTTTGATTTGTGTTTAGAGTGTCATGATGTTTGACTGGGAAGCTATTGTGGCTCAGTGTCACTTTTGGCAGGGTTCATATTTATCAGTATCAGTCTTCAACCATGTTATCTGACTTCTGATGCTAGATATTTTCTGTAGCCTTGGCTAAAATATTTATCTAAAAGAAACCTCAGAAGTGTGGCTTTTGTGAGTGTACTGAGCTTCTTCTCAGCTACATTGCCTGATAATATGATTCAGAAAACTATAACCCTAAACATAACCCTGTATTTATAATGGGGGATTGTTGAATATCTCATAATTCTCTATGTGAAAGTCTGTTCACAAGTATTCATACTGAGTCTCACATGAGCTTGTTGGCCATAGGGTTCACATAAAAGTATGATGAAAAACCTGTTCCTAAACTCATCCTGTTGGACTCTAACCTCATTTTCTGCTTTTTGATGAAGGCTGCTGTCATCTCTTAGGGGAAAAGTACACCCCCAAATTTATACTTTCTTGCACATATTCTGCCAGGCCCTCATAAATTTAAGAAGAGAATGACTCACTAAAATATCCAACATGCTAGAAAAACACTCTTTAAATTGTATTCCTGTTATCTACATAAATTTCTAGTTATTAAACCTTTTATTAGGCCATACCAATGGTTAATTTAATGGCAAATGGTAAGTATTTTTATGTGCAGTCAAACAATTTTCTTTTTCATGTTACATGGAATTGACATGATAACTGTGTTGATATCAGGATTTAAGTAATAAATTTCTTTAAGAAATGTATATAATTTTATATGTATTACTTTGTCTGATAAGGTCAACTTTAGTGTCCAGTTATAATATTTCTAATATATTTCCTGGTTAAAATTGAGATACTAAATAGTGTAGCTATATGCTAAGAGGATATTGATCTCAATTCTGACAGGAGTTCAAAAATTGGCAGAAATGTTTTAAAACTATATCACTTGTTTAGCCAATTATCTAAAAACTTTAGAACAATTCTATCAATATATAAGTTCATTTTCTGATCAAATCAATTATAGTCTTAAAAGAGCTGTCTATTCCTCTGTGGGAAAATATTCTGGTTCTTTAAATTCTAATTTGGTATCAAGAAATATTTCCTGTAGGAAATATTTATGGTGATGGGTGAAATACAAATTAATGTTGCTATTCAATTAGAAAAGAATTATCAGATACAAATGATGGAGATAGAGGATCTTTAATATCTTAGATTTAAGGCAAAACATAGTATATTTGTGAAGAGAAAAAAAGGAGATTGAGGAAATCCTGAATTTAAAAATCCCTTTCAAAATTCTTCCTTCAATACTGATAAAAACATAGCTATCAGTAACTAATTATGTTACATGCTATGGAAATTTTTTCATATGTAATACACTTATCATGTAACATTATATTGATCAAAAAGTACATATCATGGATATGTTTGACCAAACTAAAAGGTTAAGTACTCAAAGACATATCTTGGAAATAGCAAGATAAAATTTGTTGAGTGGTCTTCTAGAAATGAAACACCTATGTCATATTCCATCCAATCCCTCAGGAACCCTTTCAGAAAAGGAGAGTGAAGTATGTCAGTGACAAAGTAGGTAGGGACTAGAAAGAAATAGTGTTTTCTGGACATCAAACCTAAAATGAAACAAAACAAAATAAAACAGAACAAACAATAACAACCTCTATATTTATGAACTCATAGCAACAGTTCTTGTCTGCATAATACTTGCTTGAAACTAAGCCAGTAACAACATTACTTTGAATAGGAATGGTTCATGAGTTCTTACCCTCAAGCAAGAAGGTATGAATAGCTAATGGCTTGGAGGAGAAAGAGAGTCAGATTTCTTCGAGGGAGTGGCCCCTAACAGTTTGATTAAGTTTCATTGTATGGACCTACACTCATGTGTATATGGGCACCACATCAAGGTAAACTCTAAGCAATAAGAAAAAGGGAGACATAAAGTAGGGAGGGCATGATGGTGGAGGGAAGATCTCGGTTTAGTTGCGGGTGAATGTTATCTAAATGCTCCATGTATATTTTTGAAATTTTCAAAAATAATAGAAATTACTCTATCATAAACAGACCAAAGAAGAGAATGAAATTGATGGTGCTTGTTCTGAAGGAATATAGGGGAGCTAGATGAGGGAGTTGAGGATATATATGATCATATTTCTTTATACACAGAGGGAACTTCCAAGAGTAATGGAGTTTTATGAAAAGGTTATCTAAATTAGCATAACTTAACAAAAATCTTAAACCCCCAGACATTTATCTTTGCAGTCCTTTAATTACATTGTATAAAGCAGAATGGAAGCTGATAGGACTATACAAAATAAAATAAAGTAAATAAAAAGTAATTAACAGAGACTGTTCCTTAGAAGAGTTATAAAAGTTAATCACTTTAATCATTCAAAGGATTGGGGGAAGAGAAGTCCTCCATAATGTAACAAATGACAACAAAATAGGATTGTGTGTAGCCACTTATTTGGAGGTGATCCTTAAATATGATATGGAATTTGGAAGAAAATACCAGGTGTTATGACACTTAATGACATGTATTTAATAGGCCACTTCTGTTAAGAATTTGATGGACCTCATAGAACAAGTGTCAAAGTTGTACAACTGAATAGAAAAGGAGGCTTCAGCATTGAATCAATCTTCTTTACGTAATACATAAAAATTTCCCTAGAGTATCATTTCATAGTATTTCTAACACCTACGGGTAGAATTTACTCAGCTGCACAGGAGAAGAAACCTAATCTCAAATTTTTATAGCAGGAAGATTTTGGATCTTACTTTCTTGTTCTCTTTCTTTCTTTTTCCTTCTTTCCATCTTCAAGTTAGTTAATTTATTCTTACTGAAAATATATTCTTCTCTCAAACAGGACATCCAGACAACTGGTTAGCTTCCCTCCACTCCACTCCTCACAGATCCACTCAACTATGTCTGTCCCAGAGGTACTCTGTTTTCGTTTTCCTTTAGCAATTAGCAGGCCTTCAAGAAATGACATCCAGTCAGGGCAAAAGAAGACACAATAAGACGGGGGAAAGTCTTCTCATTCAGGCTGGATAGGCAACACAAAAAGAGAAAAACAGTTCCAATAGCAGGCAAAAGAGTCAGAGAGCCATCTGCTCACTGTGAGGTCTCATAAAAACACCAAGCTAACAGGCACAACTTATACACAGAGGTCTTGTTGCAGACTCTTTCTTATGTATCCTAGGGAATATTAAATGATATGCAGATGCATTCTGATAATATATCCAAGTGATAATGTGAATATTATTACATAGTAGACTAGCCATATTGTATCATTCTTGTTATTGATCATCTAAATTACCTAAATTTGTCCTGTTGTCAAGTAAGTATAAATACCTCATAGGGTTCTCCTACTCTGTTCTAAGTGTTACCAGGTGCTTACTAGATTCTCCAACTTTACATTCAATTTGACTGAATAAAAAAGTTAGAGCCCACATTTCTCAATTTCTAATCTCTGAGCTAGATGTGATTTAGAAAAGACATGGTATGAAATTTTTTGCTTGAATTAGAGGAACATAGAAAGAATGTCAGTAAAATTTTCCACTTAGTAAAAGAATTTTATAACTCCTTGATTTCCTGCTATTGCATAGTCTTATGCAAAAAAAAAATCTGGATAGACATTCAGTACTATATACCTTAAAGAACATGATGAAATGAGGTTACATGAAGGATAGAGAAATAAACAGGTTTTTTTATACATGTACATATTTGAAACAAATATCTCCCCGTTTCTCCCTAAAGCAATTCAAACGAAATAAGGGGAGATTAACAGAGTGGTATCTAGACTGATAGATTTAGAAGAATCACTAACAGGAGTTAGAAATCTTGGATTCATGATATCCCTGCAATTTAGAAAGTTAATCTCATTAATGATGAATTTTAGTCACTATTTAGTTACGCTAACATTTGAACCAACTCATCTAAGCTCTTTCCTTAGAAAATTCTTTTAATCACAGAAGTCAGTTATACTTTTCTTAAAATGTAAGTATAAATTATATATTACATTACTTTTCAAATATTCTTACCCTATGAAATATTCATTTTATTGTTTATCCATCTCTAGAAGAGATAACAAATATCCTACTAAAATTTGGGTCCATCTCTCCAAGTTTGCTTCTCTATTATATTCCCACAAATGTGTACCAAAATAAGAGAAAAGGCAATTTCACAAACAGCCAATCTGTGTGCATGGGATAAAAAGATATTTTATGTTTCATAGGTTTCCTTCAAATATGATTAATAAATGGAAATAAAATCTAATATTAAATACAGGGATTTCAGAGAAATAATATATGGTAGATTTTATATTTTATGTGTATGAAATACTCTCAGGTAATAAAATGTTCACTTTTAGTTAAATATCTTTATTCTTATCATGAATAGGTCTAAGGCTGTGTGATCAGGTAATACTGAAGCACAAGGGATAAATTTAATTGCTAATAAAATGTTCCTTCTGCTTTTTATTCCTCTATCCTTATGTAACCAGGATTATAAAATAACCTCTTTCTTGTACTATGTCATTTATCTGGGTTTCCTAAATTATACTTGCTTGTTTCTTTAGCACTTTTAATCAAAACATTCTCTTAATGTTAAAGAAATTAATACAAATGTTAATGAATTGCATAGTTTGGAAATATTTTCACTTAATTATTGTCTCTTGGTCAGTATATATTATTCAGTGGTAGCCTGAGTTGGAACAGACAATGAAGAGACTCATTTCATTTTTTCTGTCTGTATTTATTTATTTTTATTTAGTTAGTTATTTTACATCCAGATCGCTGTCTTCCTCTCATTGTCCTCCTTACAGAGCCCTTCCCTCCATCTCTCCTCCTCTTTTCCTCTGAGGGGGTGAGGGGGTGGGGATATCCACCCCAGTAAATCAGGTCTCTGCTGGATTAGGAGCATCCTCTCCTACTGAAGCCAAGGCAGCCCAGTTGGGGAAAGGATTCCATAGACAGGCAACAGCTTTAGGGACAGCACCATCTCCAGTTATTGGGGAATTCACATGGAGTCTGAGGTACACATCTGCTACATATATGCAGGAGGTCTTGGTCCATCTTATGTTTGCTATTTGGCTGGTGACTCAGTCTCTGAGAATTAGCAAGTGTCCAGATTAGTAGACTTGGTTGGTCTTCTTGTGGAGTTCCCATCTCCTTCTTTGCCTTCAACCCTTCCTACAATTCTTTCCTTTGAGTTTCCTAGCTCCTTTCACTGTTTGGTTCTGGGTCTTTCCATCATTTTCAATCTGCTTTTGGGTGGAGCCTCTCAGAGAATAGTTATGCTAGGCTCTTATTGCCACACCCACTCGACTACTTCAGTTGTGTCTGCATGACAGGACTAAAAAATCTGATCATAGACCTGGGGCACACACTTCACAGAGAGCCAGTCTCCTGGGTATTCAGTCAGCTGTGGCATCCCCTAACTCAGAGGTAACCCATATACGTCCTTGCGAACTCACGTGCTAGGTGCCCACCAAGATATGATTTACTACTAGCTAGACAAAATTGGACATTGCTCTCTGATCTTTACCAATGTTCCAACATCTTAGCCAAAAACTGGCCTGGAATTTTGTAAAGAATGTTAGCCATCCAAACTAATTGCCTTCAGCATTGTGGGTAGGGCATGTAAGCTTACAGAATGGGAGACTTATCCCAGGGCAAGGTCAAGTAGAATCCTCATTCTCAGTCACACACTGCAGCTGAACCACTCCTAGGAATTAGCAAGAAAGAGACCTGTGTCTACTAGCCCAGAAGATTAGCATAGTGGGACCTTGAGCGGAGTGTGTGTGAGAGACTGTGTGCAGCAATCAGCATTCTAGATTTCAGCATTTCAAATTCGTGAGCTTTGAGCCTCTACCCTCCTAGTTGGCGCACCCACAGCCCCCCAGGACGCAGGCCAGGCCCATGCTGCCCAAGCATGCTCGGAGCCCGGGGATGCTGCACCAGTCCAAAGGAGATGGCTGCTGTTTTAGACCCAGTGTGTTCTAGATGGCCTCAGATGTACCAATTGTTGAACTGCCAGAGTTCTCATTTCTTTTGCAATGACTGTAAAAGCCTCATGACATTTTTGAGAAATACATTCAGATACCACACTTCTTTGTGTCAACTCTGTTTATCACCCTCAGAATTCCTCGCCAACCAGGCCAGAGTTTTCATCACCCTGTGGAACAAGGGGTCTCTGCAGAAACCCTGTCCATTCGTTTTATCTGCAAACATAATAAAGACTCATTGTGTCACTGGGCTGTTGTGGCGCACGCCTTTAATCCCAGTACATGGGAGGCAGAGACAGGTGGATTTCCGAGTTCTAGGCCAACCTGGTCTACAAAGTGAGTTCCAGGACAGCCAGGGCTATAGAGAGAAACCCTGTCTCGAAAAACCAAAAAAAAAAAAAAAAGAAAAAAAAAAAGAATCATTGTGTCATTGTGTCGGGGGTTGTTGCTTGACCATGGAAGGGGTCTCAAGTTGGGGTGGCTATTGGTTGACAGTTCCCTCAGTCTCTGCTCCATTTTTGACTCTGCATTTCTTTTAGGCAGGACAAATTTTGGGTCGAAAGTGGATTGGTTGTTCCACTATACCACAAGGACATGTATTCCATTACATTCATATCAGCTTTCTTTGTAAAAGCGAAAAACAAGAAACAACAAAGATTTCCCTTAAACGAAGAATGGATACAGAAATATGGTTCGTTTACACAATGGGATATTAATATACTATTAAAAACAAGGGAGAACCACCATTTTCTCTCCGTGGAGGGCCTACCTCCAGGGAGCGCCTTAAGCCAGAGACTTGGGGGAGAGCCGCCATTTTCTCTCTAGTGAGTTTCTAAGACGGGAGCAGCCAGCCGGGAGGCACAGGCTCCACGAGTTGCAGGGGACTTGCAGGGTGGCAGGGACAGGACAAGCTCTAGTCAGAGACACTAAGAACATCTAACACCAAAAATAAAGAGATGGCAAAAGGCAAACACAAGAATCCTACCAACAGAAACCAAGACTACTTGGCTTCATCAGAACTTAGTTGCAAAGCTTCTGTAAGGCAAAAGACACTGTCAATAGGACAAAATGGCAACCAACAAATTGGGAAAAGATCTTTACAAACCCTATATCTGATAGAGGGCTAATATCCAAGGTATACAAAGAACTCAAGAAGTTAGACTCCAGAGAACCAAATAACCCTATTAAAAAATGGGGTACAGAGCTAAACAAAGAATTCTCAATTGATGAACACCAAATGACTGAGAAGCACCTAAAGAAATGCTCAACATCCTTAGTCATCAGGGAAATGCAAATCAAAACAACCCTGAGATTCTACCTCACACCAGTCAGAATGGCTAGGATAAAAAACTCAGGTGACAGCAGATGCTGGAAGGTTGTGGAGAAAGAAGAACATTACTTCATTGCTGGGGGGACTGCAAACTGGTACAACCACTCTGGAAATAAGTTTGGCGGTTTCTCTGGAAATTGGACATAGTTCTACTGGAGGACCCAGCTATACCACTCCTGGGCATATACCCAAAAGA
>NW_022196905.1:49735667-49763030 GCF_008632895.1 Mastomys coucha | reverse complement strand
AGGTTCTGTGCCCCAGTGTAGGGGAATGCCAGGGCCAATAAGTGGGAGAGGGTGGAGTGGCAGGCATGTGGAGGGGGGAGGCAAGAGGAGTTTGTTTTTGTTGTTTTTGTTTGTTTCTTTATTTTTTGGAGGGGAAACTGGGAAAGGAGAAATTTACATGTAAATAAAGAAAATATCTAATAAAAGAAATAAAAGAAAAATAAAAACAAGACATTATGGATTTTTCAGCCCAAATGTAGAAAATATCATCCCCAGTGAGGTAACACATATCCAAAAGGGCATGCACGGTGTGTACTTACTGATAAGTAGATATTAGCCATAAAGTACAGGATAGTCCTGATACATTCCAAACACCCAAAGAAGCCATAAAAAAAGGAAGGCCCATGTGTGGGTGCTTGAATTTCATTTAGAAGGAGCAATAAAATAATTATAGGAAGCACAAGGATGGAGGCAGCTGAGTGGGAGCTGTGATATAGAGGTTGAGGGTATCAGGAGCTGGTGTGGGAAGAGAAGATCAGAGGGCTAGGAGAATGAATAGATATCTGCAGCTGTAAGGGTGGGGGATGAGGGTATCTCTATGAAGTGGCAGAGATGGTGGAGGCTCCCAAGAGTCAATTTGGGTGGCCTTAGCTGAGATGCATAATAGTAGGGACATGGAACCTGAAGAGGTCACCTCCTGTAGCCAGACAATATACCCCAATGGAAGGAAAAGACAGATTTCATCTCTTAAAATGTGGAGTGTTTCCTCACTGCTTTAGTCTAGAAAAGAATCCTGAGTGTCACTGACTACTGTATGAGAAAAGGAACCGTGTAAGGATTTAGATATAAGTCCTGAGAATATTTGAATAACTATTTTATTGATAAATCTGAAACTTACATACCCATCTGGCTAGCTTCTCTAGAATTAGGAAATGAAGAAGAGCTACTTAAATATGTTTTATGGAAGCGATCATAATGCAGACAATGTTGATCTTACCCATTGTTATTTTTATTTGAAAATATGATAGAAGTAACCAGACATATAAAAAGCCATCTAGTTGAATCTAAGTCAGAAGATTCATAAACTTGAAGCAATATTTGTTATGTGCCAGACACAATCTGATATATATACGCAACACATATATATATACATATATATGTATATATACATATATATGTATGTGTGTGTGTGTGTATATATATATATATATATATATATATATATATAGTGAGTATGTTAGGATTTTATTCATGATTGGTTTACACTGTATGACATAGTTGACCTTAAGACAGAGAGTTTATGTGGGGACACCTCATCTAACTTATCATAAGCCTTCAATAAGTTATCTCTCTGTCAATACTTAGATTAGAATGTTAGAGAATTTGGTTCCAGAAGAGTTAGACATGGCTAAGCTAGAATGATTTAGCAAAATTGTAGAATAACATCTAGATACTGAATGACTGCAAAGCTAAAAGAGGCAGCTTGATTCTGCAGCCCTCAAAGACATAATTTAGTCACCATCTGGGGTATAAATATTGGCCCAGTTATGTTCACAGATAAGGACACACCAGCCAGTTATATGTTAAAGTGTCATGAGATCCTGACTAGAGATTCAACATATTGGACTCTTGGCAGACATATATCAGACACACACATGTATACACAGAGTTATACATATATACACATATAAACACACTCGTACACAAAACACAATTTTTTATTGTAAGTAATTAAATATCTAACCATTTCCAATTGTTTTGTCTGCTAAATTGTATAGGAAAAGCTGCTATGCTGAATATAGATTTTGTAAGACAACATTTGGTAGATGGTCTGCTATGGGATTAACTGGATCTGAGCTATATTTCTGGTATATAATTATATTTTCTATAAACAATGCATTTTAATAAGTCCATGAAGTCTTATCCCCTGCTCTTTTCTTTCAATGATATAAATGTACTTCCATTTGGAGTTTGTGCCTTTTTAAATCATAACAAAACCAAAAATAATTACAACACTTAATAGTGGTAGAAATGGCAAATTGTTAAGTTATGTTTTATGTTTTTCTTTTGAATCTTGAAGGGTTCTCTGAAAGTTACCATAGTAACAGCCATTTTAGAACAAAGTGTAGGTCATTTGTAAAAATCCATGTCTCTTATTTGAATAGCTGGCTCATGTCCCATTAGCATTCACCATTTATCTTTCCAGTATTAGCTTTAGACAACAACTTAACAATATAAAATGACCAATAAAAACTTTTGTGAATAATTGGAAAGTATTTCAAAAAGGAAAATTAAATATTCTGTAAAAATAATAGATCTTGACATTTCTTCAGAAGTATCAGCTAATTGTGTAACTACTGTAATAGAAAGAAAATTATAACTAATAATTTTAGCTTATCCACTTCATTTGTCTTAGACTAATCCAGCTATCTGAACACTAGGAGACCTAATGATATGGATATATTTGACAAGGGTCATTAAGTTGACTTTAAAATACTTAATCTTCTATGTATCTAGATTTGTTTAAAGAAGTACTCAGATAATAAGTATACAGAAAAAAAAAACACAGAATACACAACTAAGAAGCAAACCCAAGAGTAAATTAAAAATAAAGAGTAAGAAATGATGTATGAGATATAAAGGATTCTAAGAAAGTATTAAATAATACTTACAATTTTTAGGTAACACTTCTTACAAAATGGATTCCTTGTATGATCTAAGTCAATATGATGACTTTTTTGTACTAGCTTCTATTATTTTACCCTACCCTAGAAGTATACCTTTAAGTCTATCTTTCAATATGATATAGTATTTGAAAATTACTGATGTAAAGATTTATAAGGAAATTTGCTATAAAAATTCTTCTGTGTGTAGAAGTTTTATTCATCTAACTATAGCTGAAAATTCAGTCACATGTCTCAAAAATAATTTACTGAATTATTAGTTTTCAGATAGCCCTCTATTATAAAAATTTTAAAGGGATTACTGTTTATAACCCAATAATTAAATAATTAAAATAAGACAGGTTTTTCTTTTTAAGTAAAAATATATTAAAGAAGTTTTGCCATTAAAAACATGGAACACATATTATTTCAGTCTTAACATCTATTTGATAATGTCAAAGTATTGAAATATAAATGATAGAAATATGAAATCATATCCAAGAAAAATATAAAATAAAGTTTACCTCAAAAAACAGGCAGGCAGTATGTAGGAGGTATTATGTGGAGGGATAATTAATGTCATAGGCCTTTTGAAGTAGCCACATTGAAGCCTACTAGAATGGATGTTTCATAAAATATTTAAATAAAAAATAAGTGTTTAATGGTGTTGCCCTTCAGTAAGGGAGGGTAATACTGGGAATTCAAGGAATGTTTTTGAGTTGTTTATCAAAACACCATCAGGAATTACTGTCTAGTGTAAACACTCAATACTCTCAGTTACCTTCCGTACTTGACATTAAGATTCTATTATTAATGTTACTGCATACTTGAGTGACCAAAAATAGAGAAATCAAGCTAAAACTCACCTAGAAGGTTCACCTTCATTGCCTCCATGATGGTGGAAGATACTATGAATGCTCCTGGAGAAAAAGAACAAATTATAAATCTCATATAAGTGTGAATGCTGCAAGCCACAACAATGACTGTATGACAAGATTCCAACTGGTAAAATAGAGGTGCCAATGTTATTGATGTAACCAAATACTTTGGATTGGACCTAAGACTCCCTTCATGACATGAAACTTACAGTTGGACTTTTAATGTAGTTAAGAACTTAAAGCTACATAGGTTATCAACACCAGGGAAAAGCTCTGTATTATTACTCTAATTAATGAACATTATTAAAATGATTACTTACCATTTATTAATGTGCCAATAGATCAGCACATCTTCCAACCCTAATGAGAGTTTCTTCTTGAAGTACATACCCTTATATATTAACACAGAACCTCTGAAATGATCTAACAGCAGACAATAGAAGACTGTGGAGGGTCAGTACACAATAATATCAAAACCTTTCACTATAAGGTTCAGGAATCTTGATGTTCCCAGACAAGGAAACAGAAATATTGTAGGACTCAAAGGTAGAGATACAATAAGTATACAATGTTTTGCAGACAGAGGAACATACACACACATACACATACACACACACACACACACACACACACACACACATGAACTTGCAGTGAAGGGGATAATATGCATATATCTTGCAAGGTACAGCCAGAAAAACAACCATCAAAGGGTGGTTGTAGAGGAATTTTAATCCAGCACCATGGCTGCTCTGTCAAGAGATCATATCCAAAGACATTTTATGTTTATGTGATCCAGCTGGAATCCAGACACTCCCTGGATTACAATATGATCTGGATAGAATACAAACACTCCTTTTATCCCGGGAGACAGAGGCAAGTAGATTTCTGAGTTCAAGGACATCCTGGTACAGAGCAAGATTCGGGTAAAGAAAATCTTAGGTCCAGGCATGGTGGTATGAAACTTTAATCCCAGCACTTACAAGACATGGCATGCAGATCTCTGAGTTCTTGTCAGTCAGTTATGTTCAGACAATTGAGGTCAGTGCAATGAAGTTGAATTCATTCATGAGTTCAGGCAGTTCAGTGTAAGTTAGCAGAGGCAATTGAAGCCAGAGAATAAGAAGGAGCCAGAAGATTAGAACAAATGCTAGAATAAGATTGAGGCCAATAGAACAACTCATTGAGCAGCTGAGAGAAGCCAGATTGAATCAGTCAGCTTGGAGATGAGTTTGAGCCAGAATACCGGACATCTCAGTACTGGTGAATAATTGAAATTTGATAGCTGTGGGTTGGGGAGTACAAGTTTTCCTTCAAGATGTGATTTTGTTATGGTACCAGTGAAAGACCCCCGTAGGGAGACCCCCACTCAAATCTCGGGAGGACGTGTACCTAAGGAATCACGAGAGACTGTCTTGATATAAACACATGAGGCAGTTTAATATTGGAGCTCCGGGTCAGCACATATCTCATGCAGGAGATAGAGGAATCGACCACGAGGCTCAGGGGTTAGGGGTTTATATAGGAAAAAGGTCTGAGGGAACAAAGGAATCAGCAGAGTTATACATGATTGACTAATTCAAATATCACTTATAGTACGTGCAGATCAGAGCAGGAATTCCTAAGGTTGGTGCTAATCTTGTTTTCATAGACCTTCATGTCATTGTGTCATTGGGTCATTGTGACCACCAGTTATTTTTGTTTTGGCAGGTCTTATCCTGGTCATTCTGTCTCAACACTCTGACCATCAGAACTTTGTTTTTATAGAATGTCCTTGGCTAACAGCTTCTCGGTGTTTGAAGCTGCTGCTTACAGGAGCTGGAATATGGCTCTCTTATTCTACTGTGAAACTTTATTTCTACATCTCCAGAACTGTTTTTCACTTTATTACTTCACCAGCACACCAGAGATGGTTCAACTGCCAAAATTATCTGAGCAACACAAACTAAACTTGTTGGGAAAAATAAAATAGAAAGGAAAGAAAATTAAAATATCAAAGTTGAATCGGAAGAGATAAAGGTAGGAAATGGAAGCAGGTAGGAAAAGGAATGTGAAGCTTATGAAAATACTTCATATGAAACTCTCAAAGAATTAATCAAATATTGCTTAAAAGATATTGTATTCAAATTTATAAATCAAATGGAAAATAAAATTAATTATTATTGCCTTATATTCATTTAAAATTCAGACTCAGAATTCATGTTAGAAAACAGAGGAAACGGAAATCTAATCATAGCAGGCAATACCAACAGCAGAGGTGGCAACAACTAGATAGACACACTCAATATGGAGAACTGAAGGTAGCAAAACATCGATTATTTCTGGGACTTATCTGGGACTTCTCTCATGGTCAGGGCAAGAAAGCACTGCCCACTATATCCGATAGTCCACTTAATGCTACTGCCATTCATTTTTTAAGAAGGACCCTGATATACCTGCCAAGAGGCCTGTATCCTAGTTGCTTTCAGATCCAAACAAGTAGATAATCAAGACTTAGCATAATAGTTAGCTTGACTGGTGTCCACAAAATAATTAGTACTAGGTAACACTGTCATTGTGTTAATGCTAGGCTTAAATTTTCAGTGTTTATGTGACAAATTTGTTTACATTCTAAGGAAGCTGGTTTATACAGAGAAAAACAAAAACAGAAAGAAAACAACAACAATAAAAGGACAGAACAGAGTGAATAATATTCATTATGTATAAGTATGAAGAAGTAAGAAATGATTGACTTGGCCATGAAATAGTGCTAAAGAGGCTGCGGAGCTGGTTGGGCAGTTAAAAATACGTGCCATTTTGCCAGAGGACTTGAGTTCTGTCTCTTACAACCATATCAGATCATTCACAACCCTCTGTATCTCAAGCTCTGGAGGATCTAATTCTGTCTTCCATATGCACTTGCACTCAAGTTCACACACCCACATATAGAAGTGCATACCTACAAATAAAAGAAGCTAAATAATAAAAATGCACATGGAACAGAGAAATGGGATTGGCTTAACTGACTTCTCACTATGAAAAATTACTACAATCTACTGAAAAATAACTTCTGTGTGTCTAATATATAATTTGGAGAAAAATTATGCCCCAAGGATGAAGAAGAGTGAAGAAAACAGATAACTACATAGACCTGGAACTTTTAAGTGACCTAAAATGACTCTAACCACATGACAGGAGTATATGACCATTATAACATCAAAACTACACCTTATACATCTCAGCTGAGGTGGCAACCATAAAGGGTGAATTCTAGGTAACACAGATATTGTGTTAATGCAAAAGTTTGAATTTCAGTCCTTAAGTGATAACTTTTCTGGTTAAATACATACAGTACACCTTTTTTAAGCCTCATTTACGTCTTGGAATGCATTTTTGAAACAGTCTATTTTCCAAAATCCTTTTAGTTTTAAGGGACCAAAATCTCAGTTTAAAAGTGAAAATTGATGTGTTATATACCTTTAATGATCATTCCTTGATGAAACACTTTTTTTTTGTAATATCAAATATAATATCTCCAAAATACATCTGAGATATTAGAGTGTCTCAGTGGATGGATAGGGTAGGGAAGATAGAAGAGAATACCACAGGCAGAGCAGTGATGAATCAAGTTGTTCTATGGAAAACTCATGACTCAGTTTGGGTATTAAAGTAATAACAAATTTCCTACTTCAGATACAAATATAAATCCTACTAAAATCTTAAAACCCTGTATTTTACTGTTCATCAATTGCATAACTAATTAACATGTTCATTAAAAATATTTGAGTATGAATTGAGTTTTGTTTTCTTGAATGAGAATGCAGGACTTATTTAATTTTAAATGCTTAATCTCAAGAGAAACAATAGCAAAATATAACCCTAGACATTGGCTCACAAAATCTACTAATTATGTCCTTTTTTTCTGCCAGTTAAACAGAATTTTGGCAGTATTGATGCATAACTTTTAAATAATATATAAATTATGATTATATAAAAAGAATAATATGTATCAGAGATAAGTTTACCTCTATTTCTATTGTAATAAGACTCTAGTAAACAGAGAGAGAGCTATTTTTCTGTAATCCTCACTGATGATTATAGGAACTTGGAAAAGATTAAAAAAAAAAAAAGAAACCAAACCAAACCAAAGACAAACAAAAAGAATGTTAATTAGAAAACATTTCTTCATCTAGGTTATCCATATTGCAATTTATCATTTAATGAATTTTTATACATAAGTTACAGAGGAACTAATGTTTTGGAATTTAACTACTTTGTTCAGAAAATGATAATTTTCTTTAATCCTGTCATAAATGTCATGGTGTAAAAAAGTCTTAACAGAGACACCTCCTGACAATGAATTATGTTTTCATGGTGCATAAAAGTTCTGTACTGGGAATTTCAAGGGTTCTCTGGTAGTCTGGAGTAGCTATCACCTATCTGTAAGAACAGCTTCAGTCTAACAATCACAATGAAGTAAATAAATGCTGTCCAAAGTCTGAGTATACTTGGTAGTTTATTTCTCAATTTGGAATACAATGGATCATCTCTCCTATCAATAGATTCATGATACCTTTAAGACTCTGAACATAACCTCGGCCCTGTGAAGGTTCTGTGCCCCAGTGTAGGGGAATGCCAGGGCCAATAAGTGGGAGAGGGTAGGGTGGCAGGCATGGGGAGGAGGGAGGCAACAGGGATTTGTTTTTGTTGTTTTTGTTTGTATCTTTGTTTTTTGGAGGGGAAATTGTGAAAGGAGAAATTTACATGTAAATAAAGAAAATATCTAATAAAAAAAGACAGTATCAGACTAAAACAAACAAACAAAAAAGACTCTGAACATAGAACTCAACAGAATAGCTCTCACATATTATACTAAAAATTTGTTTAATCATAAGTTTGTTGTGCTTCCCTGTTGAATTCATTAAAATTGGTTGCTCAACTATCCCAAAATATGCCATACACTAATGTAAGTTGTGTGTTAAACATTTCTTTGGCTAGTTATAAAATATAGTAATATTTTGATAGAAATAATAATTGTATCAATGAATTTTACTTGTATTTCACTCAATTGTGTCAACATATGCAATATTTTTAATTGCCTTCTGGCCAATGTTACAGCATAGGAGGCATATGACCAGTTATATCAAATGAAGAACACATTCTTTACAATTTTCAAAGATCTTGCAATATTAAGACAATGAGATATGTAGCAGAGGATGGCCTTGTTGGATATCAATGGGAGAAGAGGCCATTGGTCCCATGAATGCTTGATACCCTAGTATAGGGGAAAGTAAGGGCGGGAAGGCAGGAGTGAGTGGGTGGGTAGGGTACACCCTAATAGAAGCAGGAGGAGGGGGGATGGGATAGGGAGTTTCTGGGGGAGGGGTTGAGAAAGGAGATAACATTTGTAATGTAAATAAATAAAGTATCCAATAAAAAAAGACAATGAGAAAAGGTATCAAAACAGAAAATTTAACCAAATGATCACAGTTGATTTACTTTTAATTCACACAGTTTTATCACTAGTCAACCACAATTAATTACAAAATATTTATGTCAAATACATTAAGCAAGATATTTTTCATCTTATAAACCATTAGCTAAACATTGTAAACAAAACATTGTCTTCAAAATGCTATGAAATTAGAACTTTAATTTTGCTTTTAATCTTAAAAAAGCAAAGCAAACAAACAAAAATGCAAGTTATAGATGGCAGGAATCACTGATGAGGAACAGTGAACATAAAGCTTGCCCAGTCCTCTGTAGCATTTGCAAGCTTCCCAGTCACAATACAAACTACTCTCTTCTCTTGAGTCAGTGTATTTGAGATTTCTACAATGTAATTTCTTATAATGTACCTGAGCACCAAAATACAAGCATTATACTTAGTCTAATTTTGAAATATGTCTTATCTGAGCAGTAGACTTGATTAAATGTAGATTATTAAATGAAAAAGTATTAGGTTAATGTTATTTTTTAAAAAGATAGAGTATTAAAAGAGATAGAGAATAAACCATATTCGCCTGTTATATATAACCAATCATATGGAAACTATGTGGAATCAAATCAGTAGGAAAAAATATATCTTGCTCACATTCACAACTTATTTACCACAGTGTTATACATATTTAGGTATCCAGGTATTTATAAAAAGAAAATTACTAATTTAGAGACAAGAATTATAAAGTGATAAACTCTAGACACTGACAGGTATAGTATATAACACAGTGAAATTGCTATAAATACAAATATAAACATGAATTAGATATTAGAGAAGAAACACAGGTTCAAGTTTATAGGATAAAGAAAGATGAATGAGTAATGGCTTCCCATATAGAAAAAATGCAATCCAGAAATAGTTACATGGTTTACCACCTTGAACTTAGTTTTACTAGTAATAAATGATTAAGATAGTACTGTTATGAACTAAGGTGATTATATACAAAGGCATAATGAAAAATTATAAAACACTTGAAAAAGTTTATGTTCTTTGCATATTCGAGGTATTCAGTTTTTCATCCTAGTTGGCACACAGAACACATTATTTTGGGCAGATATTATTTATAGAAGAGAAGTGTACACATCTAAAATTACTGGGTTTTGTTTGTTTGTTTATTTCTGACAGAAAATCATTATAAAATCAAACATTCTAGATCAGAGTCCAATGTTTTCAGTTACCTTGGCTTTTAATATAATCGACCACACTTTTTAATGTGTTATATGTAGTGAAAGTGAATAAGAATATATTATGTTATGATTATTTTTAAATAAATCTTATAATTTGTACCCAACTCTTAGTAAAAATTCAGCTACAGTAAATAAATTTGTTTTTCCAAACAGTAGATATGCATTTTCTATGAGCCCTTGCTTGCTTTGCACAGTAGAGGTTTTTGACTCTCTATTTAGTTTGGTTCTTTTTGCTTAATCATGAGCATTCTCTGATAAATGAAAGTTCATCCTTAACTCTTTGGTTTGTCAAACTTATTTTCTCCATTCTCTTCTCTTTCTCATCCCAAATATTTTTTTAAATGGATTGTATATAATTTACAATAAAAAAATCATTTGAATTATCACTTTCATTGGGTAATCATTCAGAAATCAGCCATCTATCTTTCTACAATTCATTCATTGGTATTCTGATTTTAGGACCTGTGAGGAGGTCGTGAACCATTCTTGCCTTTGGAAGGAAAAGAAGCTTTCATGTCTGCAAAATTCCCAGATATTGAAGCATCAAGTCACTGACTTCTGAATTAAAAAGCAATGTGGATCAGAGGCTTGGAATGGTCTACCTGGATTTAAACTCCAGTTGCACCATAGGAATCAAATATTTCTTTTGCTGTGCTTAAAATTGTGAGCTGTGCTCCATGACAAATATCATTTTGATTAAACACCCACTCACATTTGTCAAGGTTCTGTCAAGTGAAAATTTCAGATTCTAAGGGGACCCTTATCCTCCAATTATTTTGTTCAGAACATTTGGTGTTTTGATTTCTGGGAAAGTTTGCTTTCCTGCAGGATGAATGAGCCTTGCCAAGTACTGAGATGATTACTACCAACAATAATAATTGAGCCATCATGCAAGGGGAACATTTAAATACGCATGGATTCTCAGTACTTGCTTCATTTAAAAAAAAATCTTCTATGGAAATGGAACAGCCATCACAGCTGTGAAACTGCAATTTTGCTTTATTATTAGAAGCTTTAAGAAAACAAAATCTCAGCATAACAATCTTGGGCTTCTCATTAGTATACGAAAATGATGTCAAGCTTCTAGACATGCTCACTTCAAATATGATGATAATTCTGAAAATGTAAAGAAACCTTTTAATAAATGTTTTGAATTAATGCAAATATCAGGATACATATTTAAGTTTGTGTTCTGGTTTTCTCTTCATTTCTCATTATTTTAAAGTTTTGTTAATTCAATTAGAAGTTGAAGTATTGCTTTATTTTTTATTTTATTGAAAATTTAACATATGTATACATTATTAAGAATATTTTCATCTTTCCTACAACTCCTCTCAACTCTCCTTTATCCTGAATCACATCCAAATCGTTGATAGATTAGCTCTTCTTCTATAAATTCTATGTAACATAATATACATATATGTGTATGTTTGCATTACTGTTGCATATATTAATTATATGTTTTATATAAATGTAGATATATACACACATACACATGTACACAGACATATACACTAAACAGATGTGAATGTGTATGGTCATTTGTGAATGCATGTATAACAATAGTAAATATATATGTATGCATTACAGTAATACATAAATGTACATGTGAATACATTTGTATATAAGTATACATAGCCTAAATCTATTTACTCATGTGTGTATACATACACACACACACACATACATCATATATATATATATATATATATATATATATATATATATATGATGTGTAGAGAACAAATTCACTTCACTTTCAGCAACCATTTATTAGCTGTAGTTGTTTCTCTAAGGGTGGGGCTTTTTGAAATTGTCCTCATCTATATTTTTGCATCAGCTGGTGACGTCATTATGAAGGTTTTATGTACACATCTATCATTTAGAAGTTTTGTAGGTATGTCACCCCAGTCATATCCAGGAGGCTCTGTTTTAAATAGACATTCTGGTGGTATGATTCTTAAACCACTTTCAACTCTCCTCCATCATATTTGCTTTTGCTTTGATATAGGTGAAAAATTCTTTGAGGTCACCATGATTTCCTCTTTTCATTACTAGCAAATATTTTAAAACCTGTATTTTACAAAAGTAATAATGCAAAAACTCAATAGAAATGACCTATAATCATCACTTCAATATATTCATTTCAACTTTATATTTATAATAAAACACATTCACTTGTTTGCTTTTCTTTCAATAAACATTGATTGTCCAATATTTAACACAAGATTACACAAATAACAAAAAATGGTAACTTTTTAAAACAGTCATTTTTATTTATTGGTATACAAAGATTTTATGTTTTGGTATATCAGCTGAAAGTACATTCCTGATGTTATATATCCAGTAGAAATCAATTTAAAAGCTATTCAATACAAATAAATATAATAGGAACATAGGATTTTGATATCTGTTGCATTGTTGAAGAAGATTAAAAACAGATTAAGAAAATAATCTTGGAACAAATTTTAGGTGGAATGAGAGAAGATATTTTATTTTTATTTTTATTTTTAATCAGAAGTTCCATTTAGGGAAGTTTTGAAGGAGATAGATAGAAATAGCAAAAGGAATCCAAGTGGTGATGTCATAGTCACAGAAGATAATATGGGAAGTCCTGTTTGCAATGATAGAGAAGTCACATTTTTTTTTTTGTTGTTGTTAAATTCTCAGCTCTTGAGGTTTGGTAGGACAGCAAACATAATAGTTTCATCATTCCAGAGACACTGCTGGTATCCCCTTTCTTACTAATCATCCTCTGCTGATGTTTTGAAGGTATGGAACTTTATTAGAGATTTTCCCCAGAAACTATTCACAACCAGTACAGTATTCGTCTTTCCAAACTGGCCATTGCTTGTCAGCAAATATAGCTTCCAGTAATAAGACTAGGTTCAATCCAACTTCTTTGTTGACGAAAAGGATACCATGGGAACTGCCAAACAACCCAGACTGATGCAAAGAAAATAGATTGCTCTTTATAAAGTGACTGCAAGGCCTCATTGTTGAATACAATACCAGCAAAACTCATTAAAGCTGGAGAGGTTGAGCTGGAGCCTATGTAGAACCTAAACCCTGTGGTTTAATGTCTTTGACCCAGAAAAGTACACTAAGGTTACCAAATATGTATGTATGTATATATACACATATGTATATATACACACATATGTATACATATACATATATATATGCATCTGTACATACACATATATGTATATGTGTATGTATATATATGTGTGTATATATATATATATATATGCACACACACACACACACACACACACACATACTCCAAAGCAACCATAAAACCTTTGATGTACAATTTGTCCTTCCTGTAAAATATGAAGAGGCAATGAGGGCACAAACCTTGTGGGAGTAACCACTCAATGTCTGATTTGAATTTAAGCCCACTCCATGAGATAGAACCCATATTTGACAATACTTGAGTGACCAAGAATCAGAGACTAGATAGTTCTGAGACCTTAGGTAAAACCAAATATTAATGATCAAAAAAATCTCCTAAAGATATTCTGCTCTATTCATAGATCAGTGTCTTAATCAGCCATCGTTAGAAAAGTTTCCTCCTGAAGAGGATAGAAAATAATGCAGAAACCATCACCTATACATTACTAGGACAAAGAGAGAGAGAGAGAGAGAGAGAGAGAGAGAGAGAGAGAGAGAGACAGAGACAGAGACAGAGACAGGGAGACAGAGAGAGACAGAGTCAGAGAGAGACAGAGAAAGACAGGGAGAGAGAGGGAGAGAGAGATATCAACAACCTTGGAACAAATGGCTTTAAGAGGGATATCTTCATCAAATCCCTTTCTTCATAGCCTAGGGAATGAAGTCACAGACACAGAATTAGCAATCAGATGGCCTACATGAGTCTGTACCAGGTCATCTGCATAAAAAATTGTAGCTTTCAGGTTAGTAATTATATAGGATACCTAGATGTGAGAATGAATGTGTCTCCGATTCTTGTGTCTTGACTGAGCCTTTTTGTCCACTCCTGCCTTATTTAGGACAGCTTCAACATGATGTTTATTGTCTTATTATATTTTATTTGGTTTTTGTGTTTTTATCTCCTAGAATACTTTTCCCTTTTAATGAGAGACCTAAAAGGAGTGGAATGTAGTGGGAGAGGAGTTGGGAAGAAACTAGAAGGAATACAGGAAGGGGAAACTGTATTCAGATTGTAATGCATGAGAAAAGAAACTCTATTTAATATGAAAGGGAATTTTTAAAAAGTAAATATTGACAAACCAAAGGAGAAAAAATAACTTACACATTGGACATGTTTTAAAAATTAACAAGTCAGTTAGCTAAGTAACAAGGAGGGCTTAAGGTGGTTTACAAGAATCTCCATGGGAAGGGGAAATAGAATAGATTTTGTGTGTGGTCTGAAGGTGGGTCAAGTTGGGAACATAAGGGGTTAGGTAGTGAGAAATGGAGGGAGAAAATACTGGGGGAAATGACTGGAATTGGTAGGCAATGGGGGACAATATGAAAACCTAGTGATGTGGAAATACCAGATACTCTACAACAGTAACTCTAGGAATGAATCTGAGAAATCCCAAACATAAAGCCTGAACTGGCTGTCATCTGTAACCAGGCAAGTGTTCAAGTGGAAGGATACAGACACTAACCTATTCACAAAACCTTTGATCTACAGTTTTTCCTAAGGCAAACTGTGATGATCTACAATAGGCAGAAGCAGAGACTCACAGCCAAACATTAGGCAGAACTCACGGAATCCTACAGGTGCTGTGAGTAAGCACAGCTTTGTGGGATTATTAGTGAAATAGTCATGTCATAATAATAAGACAGAAGGACACAGTAGTTCTTTCCAGCTTATGGCTCTGACATTGTCATCTCTTCTTTCTTAGTGTTCCCTGAGGCTTGATGGTATTGCTCATACAGACAAGCTGTTATAGGATGAATACCCAGTCTCTTATTCTTAACACTTAATTTATTAAGCATCTTTCTTTTTGCTTTTCTACTGCAACCAAATACAAATACTTACCTGATCAATGTAAAGAACAAACTAAGTTCATAATTTTACACATAGGTTTTTTGGTTTGTTTTGTTTTTTTGTTTTTTGTTTTTGTTTTGTTTTGTTTTGTTTTGTTTGAGACAGGGTTTCTCTGTGTAGACTTGGCTGTCCTGGAACTCACTCTGTAGACAAGGCTGACCTTGAACTCAGAAATCTGCCTGCCTCTGCCTCCCAAGTGCTGGGATTAAAGGCATGTGCCACCACCGCCCAGCTTATGCATAGTTTTAAAAAATATATTGTAGTAGAATTTTAAGGCTATAGGTTGCAAAATTTTCTGAATTCTTTGTTAGGCAATAGTTTTGAAACTTTTACTCCTACAAAATTTCACAAAATTATCTGATCAATAAATATAAAGTTTTCTCATCTCCATAAATTAAACTCCTAAATTTTATACTTTAGAACAAATTCTCACAGACAATACTGTTGTATATGCAAAATGAAAGCCTTATGGGAAATAGTGACAGAAAAGAGATCACTTTGAAAAATCTGTCCATATGAAACTTGTAGTTGAATTCTTGCTTCCCTTGCATGTCTCAAAGTTTATTGGAACTGTTACATTATGAAAGAATCCTTTTGGGATATACGTAAATCTTCTAGCTCAGCAGAACCCTAGTGAAAATTTGGGACTGTTAGATTTGTGTGATTCTTTTGTTCTTTCTTCTCAGCAGTTATCCCTACTGATAAAGTCAGTGTTTCATCCCAGCATGAAATAGCATCAGATAACACAGCTCTCTGAAAGTAGGTACAATGAGGACTCTCAAATGAGAATGAATTAGAAATGTCTCCACAGTAGCTACCAGGAGTTAAAACCATGAAGCTGACAAATGTGCTACAGAAGGTGTTTTCAAGGAGCATTCCACTTCAAGTTCTTATTCTTCACAGGCATTACTAGTTGAGGAGAGTGTCAGACAGCAAACATTAGGGCTGGCAGTGACAGATTTATGATTTGAAGCAAAATCAGCTGTCTAGTCAACAGCCATCTGATGACAGTTTTTAAATATAAAAACAAATATGCAAGGCATTTTCTGAAACTGAGTGAAAAGTTCCTGATTTACTAAGAAGGTTGATGTTAAAGGAGGCTTATATTGTCTTGCATTTCTGAGGCAATGATAGAATTTGCAAAGGAATAGTACTCATGAATTTCCTGGAAAAGAAGTTAAGAGAATATTTCATGATACTTAAAGTCTGTTAATATGCTTTTAGAATGCAAACTATTTTCCTAGTCAGTATAAAATTTACTCCAGAAATTCTTCCTAGAGAAATCTAAGATATTTTGTCTTGAATTTTGGCTTAGGTGTTGACAATAGAACCAGAACTTCCTGCAAATAAAGAAAATGGTTGAGTACTGTGCTGCAGCATCCCAGTTAAAAATGATGCTACTTTTATGTCAGGGTTACCTCACTCAGGGTGAAATTTTCTAGTTCCATCAATTTGTCTGCACATTTCATGAAGTCAATGTTTCTTATAGCTGAGTAGTAGTACTCCATTTTGTAAATGTACCACATTTTGTGTATCCATTCCTCTGTTAAGGAACATCTGGGTTGTTTCTAGCTTCTGGCTTTCACAAATAAGGCTGCTATGAACATAGTGGAATACATGCTCCTGTAGCAATAGTGAGACATCTTTTAGGTATATACCCAAGAATGTTATAGCTGGATCTTCAGGTAGATCTATTTCCTGTTTTCTGAGGAACCTCCCGATTGATTTCCAGATTGGTTGTACCAGCTTGCAATCCCAACAGCAATGGAGGAGTGTTCCTCTTTCTCCCATCTTTGCAAACATGTGCTGTCACCTGTGTTTTTTATTTGAGCCATTCTAATTGATATACGGTGGAATCTCAAGGTTGTTTTAATTTGTATTTCCCTGATCACTAATGACTTTGAACATTTCTTTAAGTGCTTCTCAGCCATTCAAGATTTCTCTGTTGTGAATTTTAGACTTAGTTCTATATCCCATTTTTTGATTGGGTTATTTGGTTTTTTGATGGTTTGCTTCTTGAGTTCTTTATATATTTGGACATATGTCACCATAAACAAAGCTCAAGTCCAAGTAGATCAAGGACCTCAACAAAAAATCAGATATACTGAATCTAATAGAAGAGAAAGTGGGAAAGAGCCCAGAACTAATTGGCACAGGGGGAAATTTCCTAAACAGAACTCTAATGGCTCAGGCTCTGAGATCAATAATTGATAAATGGGACCTCTTAGGAAGGCGGAAGGGAAGATATGGATGGAAGGTTTGTGGATGAATAACTGTGAAGGGGGATATCATTTGAGATGTAAACGAATGGAATGATTAATTTAAAAATGTAAGACATTGATGACTTGGCCATCCTCTGCTATACACATGCTGCTGGAGCCATGAGTCCCACCATAGTTGGGAGTTGGTTGGAGTTTTAGTCCCTGGGAGCTCTGAGGGTACTAGTTAGTTCATATTGTTGTTCATCCTAAGGAGCTGCAAACCCTTCAGCTCCTTGGGTCCTTTCTCTAACTCCTTCATTGGGGACCCTGTACTCAGTCCAATGGATGGCTGTGAGCCTTTACTTCTGTATTAGTCAGGTACTGTCAGAGCCTCTCAGGAGACCTTGGCCTTGTGAAGGTTCTATGTTGTGTAGAGGAATGCCAGGGCCATAAGCAGGAGGGGGCGGGATGGTGAGCAGGGGAAGGGGAAAGGGAACAGGGGATTATTTTATTTTATTTATTTATTTATTTATTTATTTATTTATTTATTTATTTATTTTTTGGAGTGAAACTTGGGAAAGGAGATATTGTAAATAAAGAAAACATTTAATAAAAATAAATAAATAAAAAGAAAATTTAAGACAAAAAAATGATGCTACTTAATCAGCTCTGACTCTCTACTTGACACTTTTTTGCATAATTTTGCACTAAATCACACCTACAAAATTTGACTTTCTCCAGCTCTTGTGTGTCTTGAGTTAGCAAAACTAAACTACAAAAGGTTACACATCTAAAGGTACATGATGGAAGAAGTAGTTAGTTTTGTGTGCTAGCTAATAATATCTTGCCAGACAAGTGAGACATAGCATTCTGTAGAATATGAAGAATAAGATAAAGATGATATGTGGAAGAAGTTCACTTATTAACGTAACTGGGAAAAACAAATTATCTCCCAATTATTTTTTGTACACCAAATTATAAATATAATACTTTACACATGGGCTAATCTAATATACTTACAACAATCATATCAATGAAGATGGTTAACTATTCTAAATATAGTAAGCTATGGAAAACATCCAAATCACCTGAATTTCTCTATTATCATTCATGTAGCTAGCTCCTGTGACCAGGACCATATGGCACTTACTACCTACAGTGTTTATTTTTACTTCATGGAATCTCCAGAGACTAGATTCTTTATTTAGGGAAAAGAAAAATTGAAGATCCCAACATAATTAAATTCAATTTCCCCCAAAGCAAACATGCCTAACTCAAAAAATTTAGACTCTTTGAAAAAGATTCTCTAACTGCTTCCTTTACCTGCAAATGGAGGACTACCACTGTTCTCGAGTGACAATTTATTGAGAGCTTTATATTTGTTTTCCAAACTATTTGTAATCTGCTTCATTAGACTACTCTTTTCTGAAATGTGATCGATTCATTTTGTCACCAGGACATTTACCCCAGGTTATTTAGATATAAATTAGATATAAATTAGAAAACTGTTTTCTCAACCACTGAATGTGAACTTCTGAAATAGCTTATTGTCTTAAATTATTTGGTTCATGCTTATATTATCAAGTTTTATATTATATTATATAATATATATTTATATTATAGTGTCAAGTTTTTATATGACATTTCATAAATATTTTGGTTGATTTCATTCTTCTCTCTGCTATCTTTCTCTCTCACCTCCTGGCTCCCTTTCCCTACTATATTTCTCCCTTAGAATTCATCCTTCCTTTTTCTCTTCATCTCTCCAAACCTCTCAAATTCTCCTTTATTCTAATCCCATGTCCCATTTCTAGTTTCTTGGCCTTTGTATCTCTTTTCACCTACCTGGGTGCACTATGAGCAGATAGGACCTACCTATGAAGGGACCACACAATAGTGATTTTTCTGAGCCTTATTTTTTTCTTCACTTAATATAATTTTTCCAGGTTCATCCATTTTGCTTTAAATTTGATAATTTCATTTTCATTTGTGATTAAATAAAATACTATTATATGTATGTACCCATTTTCTTCATTCCTCTCTGTGTTGAGTGATACCTAGGTTGATTCCATTAACTTGCTATTGTAAGCAGAACGGTCATTATATGGATGCACAATTTTCTTTGCAAAATAACTTATTAACACAATGGGAGAAAATATTTGCCAGCTATTCTTCAGACAAAGGGTTAAACTCCAAAAAAAAACATATAAAGAAACATTCAAATTAAACACCCAAACATCCTAATTGTCTATTAACAAATGTATAAACAGGCAGTTATTAAACAAATTACAAATATCAAAACAACAATACCAATGTTTTAAAACTTTTCACCACATATAACCATCATATAAATGCAAATAAACGCTTCATGAGATCCCATCTCATCCCTCAGTAGTCACCATCAAAAAGTTAAATGAGAAAAATTGTTGGAAAGGATATGATGAAAAGTAGTTCAACCACAGTAGAAATCAGAGGAAAATCTTTCTAAGCACTAAAAACAGAATTACCATAAAACTACACTCTGATCAGCCTGGTATATATATGCAAAGGATTCTGCATCTTCCAAAACATGAAATACAGGTATGAGTTTATTTTGGGTATTGTTGTACCAAAGGCGGGGCCTGGTGTTGAGGCCTGTGACTGCACAGTAAGTTAAAAAGGAGGCAATGCATAAATGAGATATTTTACTGTAGGAAGGAGAAAATAGGCTGGTCAAGTAGAGAGAAGGAAAGGAGAGGAAGGAGAGAGAAAAAGAGAGAGAGAGAGAGAAAGGAAAGGAAGAAAGCACGAGAATAACAAAAAGCAGGAAAGAGAGGGGAGAGAGCAAGAGGAGAGTAGAGAAGAGCCAGAAAGCAAGAGTGGGGAAGAGCAAGAGAGCAAGAGGAGAGGAGGGGGCGAACTGCCCCTTTTATTGTGTGGGGTGAGGCATGTCTGGCTTGTGGTCACATGACTGTGGATAGGGTCCAGCTAGAATGCTGGGAGCTTGGGGCATTGTCTGCCTGAGAGAGCACACATCTCTTGCAGGGGCAGCTGTGAGTTGTATCTGAAACAGAAACCAAAGACTCAGGAGTTATGGCCAAGATCCTTCTGCCTCCTGCGAGCAGAAATTTCCCGCAGGGGCATCAGGGCTCAAAGCCAAATACTCTACTGGGCCTGAGTTATCTGAGCAGACCACTGCCCCACACTGCCCCACAAAGTACTACTAAAGTGATGCCAAGAACACACAAAATATTTGAATTGGATAGCCAAGTAAAGCATTCTGCAAACAGCCTTGGAAATGACAATTAGCAGTGTGACTTAACCAGAGTATGGCCCTGGTATATGATGTATAACTAGATAAATTTACTGATTTATGTAATGGTCTCATAGCACCTATCCATGCAATGAATAATTTTAATGTCAAAAGGAAAGGTCAAAGAGAGTGTAGAATTTTTGTTGAAGTTATATGTACTATGAAAAACTATACTAAAGTGATTATTTTGTTCTTGACAAATCAATGAGTAATGAACACATTGCTACTGACTTTAAATTAACTCCTTCCTAAAGTTAACTGAAGAAGAAAGTGAGTTAAATAAGTGATAGTGTGTGTATTGTCTGGCTACTATTTAAAAAGCTTTACTAATGATTGATTTCCTTTAATTAATTAAACACATATAGTTTAAGACAGCAATAAGCAAACTACAAATTAGAGAAGACAAATTGTTATAGGTTATAACCTACTAGTGTCTTATGGAAAATTTGGTGTGATTTTAATTGATTCATAAAACTAGAACATATAGAAAATATGCATCCTCTTGATCAATTCTCACTGAGTTTTCTTTTATGTGAGACAGACCTGATATCATCTAACTTCTCAAACCTCAAAAGTGTTTGGAGGGAGGTTTGATGCAAAGCTGAACTACCCCCTGCAGAATCTAAAAAGCTTGTCAGGATTTTATTGTTTTCAATAATTCTAACTCATCATCCAAACACAGTACTTCTGAAGGCTGTAGACAGACACATAAAAGTGAACAAAAAAGAGGATTATTATTTTATAGCAGATATAAATAGTTTTGGTAGAGAGTGAGTACTTCTCTCAAAGAATCTTATATATTTTGCCCATTAAATATGATTTATTCCCTATTTTTGCTGTCACACTCTCTATCTTCTCCATAAATACACACACATGCACATATTTTTCAGAAGAAATGTTTTATTTCTATGTACTTTTAAATCTATGCTTAAATCTATGAATTTTTGAGTATATCTAAGAAGTATTAATTATTTTTTATTAATAGAAATAAGGAAGCATACCATACTATGATTTATATATGCAATATGATAGTTGTAATTACTGCTTAGACCATTATACATTTTTGTTTAATTATTAAAATGTTTTATAGTGTAATTAGACATTTTAGGAGACCTAAGAGTTATTCTTGTCCCCTCTCAGATCCTGTAAAATACTTGTTTCTGATAATATGTGTTGAAGAAAGGCAACAAGACCTAATTACACTTTTAAGATGAGGTAATCTATTTCAGTAAAATATGGGTGATAAAAGTTCTATGGATTTAATCCCTTTAAAATGAGCATCTATTAGCTGAATTTATTTCAGTGAATATATGTCCAATGGCATACAATCTAAGTTGCTATAAGAAACGCATTCCACTTCTAATAAGAAAAATATATGGTACCCAGATTAATTTTTTCATTTTTATTGGTTATTTTATTTGTAAACATTTCAAATTTATCCCTCTTCTCAGTTTCCTCTTCGCAAATCCCCTATCCACTCCCCCCCTCTGCCTCTATGAGGGTGCCCCACTGGCCCACCCACTACTACCTCAGCACCCTAGCATTCCCCTACCCTGGATCATTGAGCCAGCACAGGACCAAGAGGTTAGAACTCATTTTACAAATTAAGGTCAAAATCCAAAAAAACAAAACAAAAAAAGTTTAGAAATAGATGATAAGGGGAAGGAAGACAACTCACTTTGCTTTATGAAAATTTCATTGATGCTTGCAATATAGCTTTATAAAATCTGCCCCACTCCCTTCTTTTCAACCCATTTTTGCATATTATTCCTAATCTCCCCATTTTAACTTTTACAGTTCATGAACCTTCAATTAATATTGTTTATATATAGTAGATAAGGGGCCATCTGCTGGGGCCTGGACAACCTGTGGCTACTCCCTAAAGTAACTACTCTTAAAGTAAGCTATCTAAACCTCAAAAGTCATCAATTGTTAATAGCTCCTGAACTAATTATGGTAGATGCTGAGCCATTTCCCGTTAGCTGGCTTGTTCCTGTGCAGCATTTCTTCTTTTGGGCTTATGTTTCTTTGTATCTTCTTTATTGTTTTATATTATTATTAGTGTTTGCCTGTATGTATATGTGGAGACCATCCACATGACTGTTGTCCATGGAGATAAATAGAAGTCATCAGATATCTTGGAAATTGAGTTACAAATGGTGTGAGCCACCATGTGGTTACAAGAAACCTAACCCTGGGACTTTGCAAGAATGCCAAGTGGTCTTAACTACTGAGTTATCTCTCTGATCTTTTCTAGAGGAACTTAAACTACACAGGGAATTCAATCCCTTCTGGGTATCATTCATAAGGCTAGAAGGTGCTATGCAGACCAATAGGGAGGAAAATACAAGTTATTTGATCACCTAATGTATTCTGGATTCCAGTATATTGAAGTTTAAGGAAAGTTGCAATAGTAGTGGCAAAGTGTAACGATAGAGCTGACTACACTTATGCCTGGATTTAAGGACTGCTCTATAGGAGGAATTTCTTGCCTGATACAGTAAAATTGCTTACAAACCATAGTCAGGTACATCAAAGGCCTAAGAATGAGCTCCAAAGAGAAAGAAGTTTTAAATGCAGCAACCAGTAAGATTAGAAAAGAATTTTGTGGTGTCTGCATTTATTTTTGTATTTTTCTTTCCTACCTACTTAAATTAAATAAAAGGCTGAATTTCACTTTCATCCACTAAAAAGCTAGTTAATGATTATAATTTAGATGCTAGTGTAGGGCAATAGCTATTTATACAAATTATTACCCTGAGCACCTGCTCCAGTTTTTCGTGTATTATGCTAACAATGTTTTTTGTCTTAATTAAAAATGTTAATTAGTGGTGATAGAAGCAGCCAAAGACGAGCTGGTAACATATGCACAAGAATTTTACAATATGTGCAGGACATTTTTTCCCCTAAAAATGATGAACTAAGCACGAAAGTAACTAAAACAATTAAAAAGTTGCAATTTATCAAATGAACCTGAGACTGTTCTCAAGGCACCACACTAGTTAACATATGATTATTCTCTGCTTTCACAGATTCTCTCTCTCCACTAGTTTTTGTACATTTTTGAGACTTGAACACTGCCAGCTCTATTTAAAAAAAAAATTGAAATCTGCATTCATTACATTCCTCAGTGTTGTGATGGAATTTCTTATAATAGTAAACTCAGAAAGGAAACACTTACTTGAGGCTGAGGTCACAGAATAATAGGACAGTCCATTACCATGGGGAAGAAAGGGTGATGAGAGCACTGAGGGAAAGAACCAACATTATTCTGAATGTAGTTCAAACTAAGTAAGCATGTGTCTTCACTTTTTAACATGTGTATATATGGTATGGGTACATCTATGTACACACAATTGAATGTGTATTTATATATATATATATATACTGGTATAGGAACATGTGTAGTGTGTCTGGCAAGCCCGAGGTTGATGTGGGAAAACTTCCTGTATTCTCCATTTTATCTGCTAGGTAGGACCTATTGCTGAAATGGGAGATGTCTATATGAGTTATCCTGGTTAGCCAACTAGTTCCAGAAATCCCCTTACTCTGCCTCCAAAGTGCTTCAATTATAGGGAGGCTTACATATCCACCTGGCTTTGTTTTTAATGTGAGGAATTCTAGGAATCCAAACTCCTCAACTCATACTTGCATATGTTTTTAGCCCAAGAAGCATATTTCTAAGGAAAGGAACTGAATTTTGATTTTTTCACATTATTCTAGAAACTGAAGAAAGCCTTTCATCATTATATGTGACTTCCTATTTATGAAATATTCATTTTCATACTAAACAATAAAAAAAATAACATCAGTAGAAAAGGGGAAATGGAACAATTTTCTCATCTATATAAAATCCAAATTGCATGCATATGATATGTTATGTAATGGAACAAATTGAACACAAAACATTTCCTCAAGAGTGTTTAAAACCTGAGGTATTAAGATATTAGCATTATAGGCATGTATGAAGTTTACATCCCTTAAATTTGTGATTGTATTTAAGATCTATTGCAGAGGAGGAAAGACATGCTTGTTACTGCGGACGTATGCAAGAAGCCATGTCTGGCAACTCAAGGCCACAGAGGTGAACCTATTGCTATTATTCCACTAAGTGGACACAGTACACAACTTCTCTATAAATTCATATTTCTCTTCTCTACCAATAGATTAGTACTGCTCTCAGATTATATAAAACAGTGTGCATATTTCCTTCTTCTCTCTCTATGTCTCCTCTCTCTCTCTTTCTCTTTCTCTCTCTTTCTCTCTCTTTCTCTCTCTCTCTCCCTCTCTCTCTCTCTCTCTCTTTCTCTGAGTACATATATATGTATATAAATTTAATTTAATGGTGTGAAAACTATTAAAAATAAGAGGTCATGAGTAGGGAACTTGGAAGAGGGGGCAGGTCTGGGCAATAACAAGAGGAGGACTTAATGATTAATATGACTAAAATAAACTGTATGATACTCTTAATGAATTAATAAAATATTTTAAAAATTGAACATCAAAATTAGGTTAACCATGATTTTCAATTTCTCTTATAATCATTTAAAGAACACTAGAGATTGATATTTTCAGACTCAGTAATTCTAAAATTATTATGCCAGTCTAGGAAGATCAATAAGTGGCTGGTAATGACAGAGTAATGACACATCTAGTTGAAACAGGGCATTATATTGGATGGACCTGGAAACTACAATGCCCTGGCCTCAATTTCTATCCAACCCTTTGGATTATTTTGATTGGTAGGTGTTTTCTCTTAGAATATTTTATTTTTCCAGATGATTTCTTCATACCAAAGACTATTAAGACTATTTTACTAAAAACAAGGTTTTACAAGTTTTTTATACTTCATTCTGTTACATTCATTTGATTTCATCACTTTTCCACTTGTAAAACCACTGCAGTCGTGTGGTGTCTCACTTATTCAAGGGGAAGGGTGATGTAAGCAATAATATTGTCTATTTTTTGTCTCTGCTCTGTTGAGTTGGTAGAACACTGACCACCCCCACAATTAGATATTACTCTTGAATATTAAAACTGCCAGTAATTATTAATGAATAAATCATTGGTGACTGATAGCTCTCTCAGATAAATTCATCTTAACATTTTTCCCCCAACATACCCAGAAGCTTGAGTTAATAACAAATCAAAGACAGGTCCCTAAGATGTTAATGGTCCCTGGAATGTGGCTGAACATTTTTTTCTTTACTTACTAATATTAATGTTTGCTTACAATCCTAGTGCCTTTCTATTTTATTTAAATGTAAATCTACCATAAATTTCTTTATGTATAGAGGAGAAAGAATTAAAACAGTTGTTATTCACAGATCATGGTTTTTGACAGTGATAGTTGGGTAGAAAGAAATCATATCCTGTATTTAGTGCACATTAATAATGTACTGATGATTCACTTGATGAGACAACTAAATTGAAAACACAGGAAGATGATTCATTCTTCCACTTGCATCTCTTCTATCTATGCCCTGACTCAGGGTAATGTATATTACCATGACATGGTGAATGGCATCTCAGGTATATTAACTAATCTTATTTTTGTTGGAATAACAGATTATAGCTGAGATGATAAATAATCAAGCATATATCCATTTGTGTTCTTTCTCTGTCTCTGTGTGTTTCTGTGTGCTACCAACTACCTCGTGTTCCAAATTCCACACCTTGACATGACAGATTTCATCATGTATGAATGTATATATGCATGTATGTATGTATATTTGTGTATTTTCTCCTATATAGTACTTCTTACAATATGTGACTACTATATTAAGGAGGCAAACAGGAGAGTGTTAGAAAAAAATGATAAATGACTTTACTAATCAACTTGATCAGGTTTGGAATCACTTAAGAGACATAATTATTCATGTGCCTTTAAGAATTTTTCCAGATAGAATTAGCTAGGAAGGCTTAGACATGTGTGAATATCAGTGCCTTAGTGGCATGTTAGAAGCTGAATAAGAAAACAAAGAAAAGGCATATGAACTCCAGGATTCAGCTCTCCTTACCTCATGATGAAGGGATAGAACACAAACAGCTGCCTCAATTCTCAATCCAAACCAATTACTGTTAATGATGTGCTGCATCTGTTAGAAATATTGAGCTAATGTAAATCTTTAGGTTGTTTTTCTTAGATATTTTCTTAGAGCAATGACAAACAAAACTAGTACAGAAAGTGGCAATAAAATCTAGGGCCATTGCTCTAAGATATGGAAATAACTTTCTATAATCATAAATAAATCCTTTCCTACCAAAGTTACTTTTGGTCATGGTGTTTTATGACAGTAACAGAATGCCTAGCATATTTTCTATTTTCTTCTTTGAAGCCTGTGTGTTCACAAACTCATGATACCCCTCATTATCCTCCCTAAAAGTAGGGATTTTGCTGGTTTGAATGAGAATATCCATTAATAGGCTCACATGTTTTAATACTGATGGAAATTCTGTGGAAGAGCTGGTATTTGTGGCCTTGTTAGAGAAAGTGTGTCCCTAGAAGTGGTCTCTGTGGTTTTAAAAGCCTATACCATTCCCAGTTCTCTCTGTCTCTGTCTCTGTCTATCTGTCTGTCTGCCTCTTTGTGTCTCTTTGTCCCTCTCTGTCTCTCTGTCCCTCTGTCTCACTGTCTCTCTCTGTCTCTCTCTCTGTCTCT
>NW_022196905.1:49709142-49735657 GCF_008632895.1 Mastomys coucha | reverse complement strand
TCTCTCTCTCTCTCTCTCTCTCTCTCTCTCTCTCCTCCTTGTGCTGGTAGATCAGTTTTAAGCTGTTATCTGCTGATCCGGGGTCTACTGCTTGTTTATTGCCATGCTCTTTTTCATATTGACCATGTGAACTATGAACTCCAATAAAATTTTTCTTATGAAAGTTGCCTTCATCATGTGCTTTCCTGGAGCAGAGAACAGGAACTTTAAGCAGACACTATCATAGCCTGCTGTGAACAGAACATAGTTCTTTGTAGAATTAAAAAGATATTCCACAATATGAAATACACATTTGTCCAAGAGTTGACTTTTCTTTTTTTTATTTGCAAGGTTTTCATTTTTTATTAGATATTTTCTTTATTTATATGTCATATTTCCCAGTTTCTCCTCCAAACAAAGCAAAAATTAAAAAACAACAACAAGAACAAACCCCTGCTCCCTCCCCCCTCCACATGCTTACCAACCCACTCTCTCCCACTTCCTAGCCCTGGCATTCCCCTACACTGGGGCACAGAACATTCACAGGGCCAAGAGCCTCTCCTCCCATTGATTACCGACTTGGCCATCCTCTACTATAAACATGCTGCCAGAGGAATCAACTCCTTGGTTGGTGGTTTAGTCCCTGGGAGCTCTGAGGGTACTAGTTAGTTCATATTGTTGTTCATCCTAAGGGGCTGCAAACCTTTCAGGCCTTGGGTCCTTTCTCTAGCTCCTTCATTTGGGGACCCTGTACTCAGTTCAATGGATGGCTGTGAGCCTCTACTTCTGTATTAGTCAGGTACTGTCAGAGCCTCTCGGGATACAGCTATATCAGGCTGGATTGTCTTTCCTTCAGTCTCTGCTCCATAGGTAGATTGTGGTACATCTGCACAATGGAGTACTACTCAGCTATTAAAAACAATGAATTTATGAAATTCTTAGGGAAATGGATGGGTATTGAGAATATCATCCTGGGTGAGGTATCCCAATCACAAAACAACACACATGGTATGCACTCTCTGATAAGTAGTTATTAGCCCAGAAGTTCAGTATACATGAAGTACAATCCACAAACCATAAGAAACTTAAGAAGAAGGAAGATCAAAATGTGGACACATCATTCCTTCTTAAAGGGGGAACAAAATACCCATGGAAGGAGTTTCAGAGACTAACTATGGAAGAGTTGACTTTTCAAACAGTTATAATGAGTAAATTACATGATTTCACAAGTATTGCAAGAAAATCTCATTTTGAGTTTGAGTAAGTACAAACAAGGTACAGAGTTGAAAGATATTTATGAACGACATACAAATAAACTGCATATGAGTTAATTTAAATGTGTTTCATTTAGTGCTTAAAAATTCCTACAATCCTTACTTTCCTGTTGATTGTCCTTTGTTTTTCACAATGTGATGTATGTCCATGACTTAATATACAATTTTTTATATATCCAGTGATAATTTAAAGTTCTTTTTACCACACCATGGTGTCATGTGGCAGATTTAAACTATCTACTATACAAATGATTGACATGTCAAATTGTTTTGATCTCTTTTCATTGGCAAAGAATACTGCACAGTAAATAATCTTGGACACATCCCCATATGGAATCTTCTAAAATGACTGCCAACCTCCAAATCTTACCAGCAGTGAGATTCATATTCAACTAACATTTGGCATATTCCAGCTTTTTTATTATTGCCAGTCCAATGCACAATGCTGTTTCTTTTTGTTATTCTCATGTGCTTTCTCCTGCATAACAACATTATGAATACTATCTCTATATCCATAAGTTTTAATGATTTATTTTGAATTTTATTTTATTGTGGATATTTTTTCTAGTTTTATTTTGTGATTCTTTCCTTACTGTTTTGGATAGGTTCTTTGACTATTCACATAAAAATCTTTGATATTAATCAATAATTATAGTATGCTTCCCATCTTGTAACATTTTAATATTGAAAATGTGTATGAAAAATGTCTCAATAGATTTTGAGGAATATTTTGACATACCTAACACTTTGTGCATTATTTATATCTCTTAAAAGCTTATTTTACTATGAGGTAAGACAGTTATTTGGTGGTTTTATTATTTCTATACTTCCTTTAGCCCACCTATAATCCAATTATTATTTGGTACTTGCAAGATCACATCATTGTTTTTCTTTGTATGACAAACTAAATATCCTAACCTCTTACACTACTTTTTGGATATTATGGATATTATTCAATGTAAAAAGTGACCATGTCTATCTTAGGATATCATAAAGTCTCAGTTGATGCCTAGCTGCTGTGTGTGCTTTAGTTCTCTGCCTCATGGTTTGTTCAATTTTTATTATTATTTTGAATTTTTTTCATTTATAATTTACTATATAATTTGCTACAACAGAATGCCAAGTTTTTTACTCCACTTACACAGCCTGATAAAGTTTTATCACTGCTAATGACTTAGCCATACTCTTAAATATTAAATTATTCTATCTTGTTCAAATAAAACAGTTATTTTTTTTCTCCTCCTTATATTTGGTTAGGGTTTCAATTATAGTATGGCACTAAAACCAAGTATGGCATTCTTTACTAATTACTGGTTGTAAATGAATGATGAAAAAATGTTTTTTTAAGCACGACATGTTTGTGTAGTCCAATGAGTAGATAGCAAGTTTGACATACTTAAAAAGTTTCTGTACACCTGCTAAGCCTTTATAGCACAAATGGGTAGTATACTTGATTTGGTTATTGTATCTTCTCCAATATTAATAAAGTAGTATGGTTTATCATGAATCTGGTAAGATTACAGATTATATTTATATTATATGTATGTGGTGTTGAAATCTTTATCATCCCTTAACTAATAATATTGTCCATTAGTTTTTATAAAATGCATTGGTGGATTTAATCACATAAAATCTGTTTAGGTATTTATCATACACATTCTTCAATGAAGTAGAATTGTTGTTTTTTCTCTGTTTTCTCTTTCCTCTCTCTCCCTCCCTCTCCTTTCATCATTTTCTCTATTTTAAATTATTGCTAGATGAAACATGATTCTAAGGATTTGTTAAGTCATGTCTTTTTGACTATGGTATTTTCTTTAGTTATTACCATGCCTCAAAAGTTTAACAAAAGTGTCACACACCTCCTTTCATGGCTGGAGCATCCTCTTAGAAGAGGAAGTGGAAAGAGTATAAGAACCAGAGCAAGTTGATAAACTGTTTTATTGGTTAAAACAGGACATTTGAACATATAAATTCACAGCAGTTATGTATGCATGCAGGGCAGCTGAATGGGGCAAAACCAAGAAAAAAAATCACAAAAACAAAAAAGTGTAGTCTCAGCCTAAGCTAAAGATCTTTGGGGAACTGATGGCTACTGTGACAATTATGATTAGTTTTCTTTAGTTATGTGGGCACTATGAAGCTACTAATGCCCTTGGAAAATGTTCTATGTCCATGCATATACATGCAACAATAAGTAAACTCAGTAAGTTTTAAAAAAGAATACATTTTCCAAATAAGATATAATAAAGTAGGATAATAAAGAATTGGGAGGTAAACAGTAAATTTTATCAAACTATTTCATGTGTATGGTATTCTAAAAATTAATTCAAAAATATAAAATATGTAAAAAATGTATCATGAAGCAATCTGAATTTGAATAATTTGAATTGAGAGCTAGAGCATATGTTATATTTTCTATAGTAGTTATATGATATTTGATTGGTTCTAAAATATCTTTTTCAAAACAATAACTTTATGTGTCTTTTTCTGTGAGTATGTATGTGGACCATAGATATTTGGGTGCTAGATGACACCAGGAGTCATAAAATCCCCTAGAATTGGAGTTACAGGTCTTTGTAAAGGGCACAACATGGGTGAAGAGAAGGGAACCTGAGTTAAGAGAAGGAAATGCTCTTAACTGTTGAGCGATCTTTCCAGCTATGTGGTATTTAGTTTTATAAGTATTTTACTCACATTTAAAAATGTGACACAATTAAAAATGCATTATATTTTCCACTTTCCATAAATTTTTCATATTTTCATAACCTATATCTATATTTATGTTGATTTATGAATATGAGTTTTACTTTTATCATATAATAACTTATCTTAATATATAGCCTAAATATTATTTTGCCAAAAATTCTCTGTCATTATATTAGTGAAGAGAAATATATGTAGCATCTACTTACCAGGAAGTATCACATGACATGCTAGGGTTCAAATAAGAATTATCACAAAATCTCCTCTTAATGGTGTATTGAATCTGAAACTCTACATCCAATGGGCATTTAATATGAGACTTAAAGGAAAAAGAAATTTATGAAAGGTATGGTAAGAACTATTACACACACACATTATTATGTAGAATAAATTGAGAGTAAAACTAAAATTTTGGCAATCAACATTGTCAAACATCTACTTAAAAGAAAGAAGGAAAGATGACCAGTAGTGGTGCATGCCTTTAATCCCAGCACTTGGGAGGCTAGGCAGGTGGATTTCTGAGTTTGAGGCCAGCCTGGTCTACAGAATGTGTTCCAGGACAGCCAGGGCTATAGAGAGAAACCCTTTCTTAAAAATCCAATAAAAATAATAATAACAATAATAATGATAGTAATAATTTTTAAAAAAGAAAGGGAATAAAAAAATTTGGAACACTAGTAATACTATGTTTTTTGTAGTTCTTGATAAATTTATGCTAAATGCAAAGAGACCACTGAGAAGTTAAGTGTAGGTAAAATTAAAATCTGTTACATATTTAGATACATGTCTTATTACTGTTTTTTGATAGTCATGAGACTTATTGACTAGGTGTCACTTATAGACAAAAATATTAATGTAAAAGTTTGAAATTAGAAAAAACTGTCTCCATTTATGAGTGATGTAAATATCTATCTGAAAAGAGTAATCTCACTATCAGATGTTACATCTTTGCCAGGTCAATACGCAGCCCGAGGAAAGAATAATATTAATATGTAAATCAATAAGAGAAAGAATCCATGTCCAAAATTACCTCCAGAATTCTCTGTGTTTAAAGACACAGAGACACAGACATACAGACACATACACACATGCACACATACATGCACACACATACACACACACACACACACAATTTTATTGAGTATAGTGCAATTACTTTCTTAGTGTAATTTGCCTTCAGAGACACTTTATGTCATAATTTTGGTCTATCTATTTTGGATACAGTGGAAGGGGACAAAAGCATTGTATTAAGCATGATAATCAAGACATTAGTTGTCTATCCTTGTATCCTTGATTGTATAAATGTTGGAAAAATTTCAGAACCTAAATTACTCATTAATAAATTAGAAAAAAATACTAATGAGATATAAGAGAGGATGTGGATTCTGATGGGATGGGAAATCATAATCAGAATATATTGTATAAAATCCTTTTATTTTTTATTAGATTAGTTTCTTTATTTACATATCATATGGTATCTCCTTACCCAGTTTCCCCTCCAAAAAAGAAAAAAGAAAAAAAGAAAATAAAATAAAAAACAAAAAGAAAAACAAACAAAAACCCCTGTTCCCTCCCCCCAACCAATTCTCACCAGCCAACCCACTTCTGCTTCCTGGCCCTGGCATTTTCCTACACTGGGTCATAGAACTTCACAGGACCAAGGGCCTCTCCTCCGGTTGATGACAAACTAGGCCATCCTCTGTTAAATATGCTGCTGGAGGCATTAGTCCCACCATGTGCACTCTTTGGTTGGTGGTTTAGTCCCTGGGAGCTCTGAGGGTGCTAGGTAGTTCATACTGTTGTTCATCCTAAAGGGCTGCAAACTCTTCAGCTCCTTGGGTCCTTTCTCTAGCTCCTTCGTTGGGGACGCTGTGCTCAGTCCAATGGATGGCTGTGAGCTTCTACTTATTTATTAATCTGGTACTGTCAGAGTACTACCAGAGGACCCAGGTATACCACTCCTGGGTATATACCCAGAAGATGCTCTAACATATATTAAGGACACATGCTCCACTATGTCCAAATCAGCCTTATTTATAATAGCCAGAAACTGGAAACAACCCAGATGTCACTCAAAAGAGGAATGGAGACAGAAAATGTTGTACATTTACACAATGGAGTACTACTCAGCTATTAAAAACAATGAATTTATGAAATTCTTAGGGAAATGGACGGATCTGGAGAATATCATCCTGAGGCAGGTAACCCAATCACAAAAGAACACACATGGTGTGCACTCTGATAAGTAAATATTAGTGCAGAATTTCAGAATACACAGTACAATCCACAAACTATAAGAAACTCCAGAAGAAGACCAAAGTGTGAATACTTCATTCCTTCTTAAAAGGGGGAACAAAATACCCATGGAAGGAGTTGCAGAGATGAACTATGGAGCAGAGACGGAAAGAAGGACAATCCAGAGACTGCTCCACCTGGGAATCCTTACCATATTCAATCATCAAATCCAGACACTATTTGGATTCTGGTAAGTGCTGGCTGACAGGAGTATGATATAGCTGTCTCCTGAGAGGCTCTGACAGTAACTGACTAAATGCCTTTATTTTTAGTAAAAATAAAGGAAAAATATCCAGACCCACCTTGTGTGCTTGTTGATATGCTTTGATTAGTGATTTACAGCCTTTAAGAACATTTATACCAAGTAAGGAATTCAACTGCTTCCTTTAATAAGTACGTTTAAGTGATGTTTTAGAATGAAATCATTACTAAGGCTTTGGAATATATTATTGGTTGCTATTATTTTCTCTCTAGAATTTAAAACAATATGTGAATTTTCTTTGAAGATCTTTAAAGAACTATTCAAAAGTAGTAATTCTCATGAAGACATTTTAGGAAGAAACATACTCTGAAAAGGAAAATTGAAGCTTAGCTTACTTTGCATAAGAGTAATGAAATGCATAGAAAATGTTAATTCAGTCACAAATGGCATCATGATGTCAAAAAAATTCACACTGAATGAAATGGAAAATGAACAAATCTATCATGAGCAATGATTGGAATAGTTAAAACCATGCTCATAGTAAAACTTACATGTCTATGCCACAGAGGTATATGCAAAAGTAAAAAATGCTAAGCCAGCATGCATTGTTATAAGATATGTTTGAGTAAAGAAACCTTTATAAGCAATACGTTTATAAATAGTATATGGCATTATATGTCAATGTAGGCATTATATCATCATTTGCTTCATTTGCTGGTGCAGAAGAAACAGCATTACATCAATAATTTTTAGAGTGTAAAGCATAGGAGATATATAGGACACATATATTAGGATGAGGGTTTTGATTCTCATACTCATGAATTTAAGTGACAAATCATTTAATTCTGTTTATAAATCCAATTAAACCATGACAATGTATAAATAAAGTAAATCACTCTGGCTTTAGCATTTGCCTACCTAAGTTTAAAAACCTTGCATAGGCAATTATATATTTTTACCCCATAGCTGTTTAAACATCATCAGATTTAAACTGGTGCCATCTTATTTTTGTCATTTAACATATAGTCATATATTTATTGAAGAAAGATATCCTATTACAACATAAATAGAAATGGATTATATATATATATTTATATATATATATTTATACATGCATACATACACACACATTGTCATCAGTACGAGAATCAAAATCCTCATCCTAATGGTTACATTATTTTCTATAAATATTAGATATAATGTCATATTGATAATATAAGCATCCATAGGAAAATGTATGGAATGACTACTTACCTGGGTCTATTAAGGAAGAGAAAGAATGGGGCACTGGAAAAGAAAGAGTAAGAATGACTGTGGTGAATGTGTATGATTGCCTCCCTTAATAAGAAATTTAAAAGTACATTCTGTGACTCAGTTTACTGAGAGAATGAAATTAAATTGTCTGATTTTCTCACATAGCTTTCAAAGGCGTGGATACAATATGCACACATGTGCCTTTTACAGACAATTGTATTGAGATGTAGAAGAATAAAGTGGATTTAGATATCTATGACATCAAGTAACAGAATAGAAATCTATGCAACAGATGATCCCAATCATAGGAGTGATGCTTACTAAACCACTGCTTTGTAAAGACTATTGTCTTTTAGTTTTGGACAAATAGAAGTTAAGCAGTCTGGTATCATCAATGTATATACTCTTATTTTGTGGGAGGGTGGTATCTTGCACCATTTCTTAAGATACAGCCACAGCAAAGCGGAAGTAGAGGGAATTAGAAGAGAGGATGTTTTTAAGGTGTGGAATTTAATTTGTGATCATTCTTTGAAAGAAGAAAATGAAGCTCAAATACAGGTGTGAGAGCATTGCCATCCTGTTTGATGAAGCTGTGTTCTTAATCAAGAGTGCTTAGGGAGCTGTTGAACCACAGGCCAGTTGGAACACAGTCTGAGCAGGTGCACAGGAAAATCGCCTGAAAATGAGCATGGCTCATTTTAGAAGTTTTTGATTAGCCTGAAGACAGGTTCTTTCCAAAGTAGATTTTCTGACTCACAGTCCTTGTGCTGCTCCAATTCGCCTTGGACAGGAACACTTAAAATGGCACAGGGGAAAGTCATTCCTTGAACCAGAGTCATTTTGTTTGCTTACCAATTACTTTGGATAACATCTTGGAAAGATAAAGGCATTTTCATCAATGACACACTTGGTTCATGTGCACCCTTGTAATCTTCTGGGTTTCGTTTCTAGAGTATGACAGGATCAGTGCCTAAAACTAAATTAAAAAATGGCTTCCTCACTTTAGAAGAAAATACATGTCTAGGTCAACATATTATCATTCTAAATCAGGAAATTAGAGTGCTTGTAGAGGTACCACAGTTCAGGCTTCTGAAAAGGGAGTACTGTTCCTTTGATGTCAGAGATACTCTCTGACTCCTAAAGGCTTAAAATAGGATAGTATTCACCTCATTTTCTGCCCCTGATTTTTACCAGCAATAACAATTCTTCCAGACTCATCAGATACTGCAGAGAGAGAGGGACAGACAGACAGACAGACAGAGACAGAGACACAGAGACACAGAGAGAGACATAGAGAGAGGGAGAGAAACAGAGAGACAGTGTCAGAGAGAAAAAGAAGTTGTTGCCAAAGGCTGTATATTTGACAGAATGCCTCAAATACTTACATATTTAAAGTATTTTCTGAAAGGTTCAACGTCAACCATATACAGAAAGGCATGGGTGCTCTGCTCAATTTAGGATGCTTATTTTAAAAAAGAAAATAGTGTACCCTTGACACCATGAATTCTCCAAATTATTTCCACTTAGACAATGACTACAGAATTTTACACGAATTTCCCTGAACCTACATTACTCTTCAAGAAGAAAATACTTTGTGGGATGTTAATAGCACACAGCACACACACATGACAATCATCCCCCCCCACACAGAGAGAGAGAGAGCACACACACACACACACACACACACACACACACACACACACACAGAGAGAGAGAGAGAGAGAGAGAGAGAGAGAGAGACAGACAGACAGACAGACAGACAGACAGAGCAGAGCCATTTATAGTTTTAAAGAAAATACAGAAATGTTGGTAAAAGTTGGTTACAAAGTGAAGGAGAAAGAAAAACAAAGTGGACCCAATTAGTAACTTTACCTTTTAAAGCTGTATTTAAACAATTTCCTGAAAAACAATGAATTCCCTACCCTATTGTTGGACTGTCTCAACCTGCCAGCTTCCAAAGACTGACACCGGGCCAGTTACCTCTCTCTCACACAATCAGTGCCAACACCTGTTCCTTCCATCTCTGTGTCCAGTTGGCAAATTCTGTGCTTCTCAGTTCTTCCCATAGTTCCTATCTTTGCCCGGATGACATGCCTCTTCTCTCCTGTCCTGCTATAGGTTGTCAGTTCTTCATTAGAGGAATCAGAAAGTGATGGAGAAGAATTTTTACAAAATATGATCCAGGTGCTGAGCAATTAGAATAACAATACCAAAGTGCAGATAATACTCAGTTCTCTGGATGTATGGAAATCATTATTTGAATAATACAAAGATAACTTTTACAAAGTGCACAGGATTATCCCAACACTACCCCCAACAACTGAAACAATCAATTTTGGAAGATATATGTGAACTAGCAAATTTCCTAGGAATCACCACATATCAAGAAAAGGGGATACTTTTAGAACTATTTAATTACTTTTTGAAATGGCTTATAGTTTATACAAGAAACACCTGGAGAATCAGGACTTTTTCTTTGTAGCTTTGTCATTATTGCCAGTTTTCACATACTCATTATTTTATATTTTAAATAATATAAATGAGTCCATGAATACCTCACAAATGCCTGAAGCAATGTATCATGATTATTTCACTCAGCTCACATGAGTTAGTTAGTTAAGAGGTTTGCATCTTGAAGCCAGAAAGAAAGCAATTAAAACTTACTGAGGACACTGAATTAGCTTCAAGCTTAAAACATTGATTGGGTTCCAGGATCCCTGTCTGTGATTTGGAACTTTTAAAACTTTCAACATTCTGGTACTGAACAAATCTTATACAAATCATCTGGTCCTACTGAAATTATTTACTTTTCCTTACTTCTACAATAACACCTTCATTGTAAGAACTGTTCAATGTTCATACTGTGTAATTTAAGACTGACCACATTTTTATGAACACAGGAATATTCCCATCCATTTCTAACTGTGCTGTGTGGCAACATTGTAATTCTTGATTTGTTCTAGCTGAATTACTTTTAGCTCTAAATTTGTATATCCATTTGTTTATTCTCCTTTGGGAGTTGAACCCTGTTTGTCATTACATCAATATCCATTTCTTTCCCTCTCCCCTAGACCTCGTTTTCCCTGCCCTGCTGATTTTTCCCCATCTTCTCCTTCTCTCCCTACCCCCACTCTCCTTCTCTCTCTTTTCTGCCTTTGGCTTCACTTAATTTACCTAAGGCCACTTTTCGATTACACATGTAAAGAATGGTTTTTTTTTGCATGCTTTATTATTTTTTATTTAGTTTCTGATCCTTTAATATGATTAAGTTAACATTTAAATTTGACTATTTCTTCTGCAAAGTGTAACTAGTTGTTGTAAATCTCTGGAATTTCCTTACCTTCATGTAATTTCTCTCTATGTTGATATTTTCATATATAAGCATCATTTTCTTCTTGCTTTCTCTGTTTTGTTTGGGCTCATTAAGCATCTTAAGAAGCTATATTCCAATAACTTTTCTCTGTAGTATATAGATTTGCTTTTCTTAGGCTCATTTCTAGAATTGTATATGGTCTCTTCAATTTGGTTACATTTCCTGTTTTTATTTTGTTTGTTCTTCAAGTGTAGAAAGGAGTTAGTGTTTGTTGGGACTAGGGAAAAGGTGAGGAGTTTTTCTGTTTAAGTATCTGCTTCTGAAATATTAGATTTTTTAAAATGTCTGTCATTAATCAGACATTATGTGTTATTCTTATGCATAATTTTCTTTCTCTTTACCTTTGCTGTTCCTTATATCAATAATTGTATTTGTCAACATTTTAAACAAAAATCACATAAGCAAATATTTAATTGTAAAAATTGCTTTATTTTACCTACTATTTCAAAAAACTTCCACTCTCATATCTATTCTCTCTATATATCAATATGTTTGTTTATATGTAATATATACACATTATATATGTATATATACTCACAACTATGTGTGCATATGTAATTCATACATATGTGTGCATATATAATTAATAAATATATGTGTATATGTAGACAGATAAACAGACAGATAGATAGATAGATAAAACAACATATCAAGGACCACTTTGGTAGCATGAAATTCATACAAGTGTCAAATCCTTTCTTTTTTATTTATCCTAAACTAATCTTGACAGCTTAGACATCTTAAAGGCTATAAGATCCCAGTTTCAAATATACCAAGATTTTGGCTTCTGTCTTTTTTTAAATGTGTAAATGGATTTAATCATATTATTATAAAAGTAAAAGCAGAATATATCAACAGCATGAAATCAAATTAGATTTTTCTTTACCCACTAGCAATGTTTGATTTTATTGAAAATTGTGCTGAGCTCAGTGTGTCTCTGGTGGAGACAAAGTGACATGGTTCCTGCGCCTGGGCCTGGATCCCTGTTTGAGTCTCCAGAAGTGTGGTTGGCTGCTGTGGGAATAAGTCTTGCTTGTATAATAGTGTACATATTTTCACATTCCTCTGAGTAATGTCATCCCTGTTAATGTTAATGACTCCATGAGATTTAGAAACAGTAGGAGTCCAGGAGTCGAGGGTGGGACTATGTCTTTGCAAAATGGTAATTGCTGGGACCTTCAGGACAGCCCTTAAGGGTATGGAAAATAGCTCTAAATAAATGATGTCAAAAATGTATAAGTTCTCAACTATGCAAAATATAAGGATGCAATGTGAATTATGAGTGCCATCATGAATCTAAAGGAACAAAGACAGCTATACTATGAGCCAGCTTGTCAGAAAGCTATTAAGGCAGGCAGATTCCTGAGCTCAAGGTCAGCCTACAGTACAGTGAGTTTAGGCCTAAGTATGGTAGAAATGGTAATTTCAGGACAAGATGCCACTCAACGAGTTTATTCTCTCTGCCAAATGGAGGCAGGCAGTTCTCTGAATTCTTTGGAAATTTTGAAAGGAACTGTGCTTGCTGTTCCCTAAGAACCAGAGGGCTAGGGTCCCAGGATACTGAATCATAAGATACACAAAAGGAAACCTGAAGTAAATAACTGGACGATATGTAAAATAAAAGACTGGACCTGTGTTCTGCAGGAGGTGAGCTATTCAGAGAATTTTTTAGGATTAAAAAAAGAGAACTGCTTGGAGAACACTCACACACACACACACACACACACACACACAAACATGCACACACGAGCAGGACATGGATAGAGAGATCTCTTTGAATGGCCAGCAGAACATAGATTTTCAGCTTGGATTCACAACTGACTTATTGCGATGCCCTCTCCATGTTGAAGCTGAGCCCTGGCAAGATTGTTTTCATACAGTCTATTCTGATTATGTTTCCTCTCTTCCTACTTTTCTGGGATCCTTTTCACCTTCCTACCCATTCAAATCCATCTCTTCTCTGTTTCTTGTTAGAAAACAAACAGGTATCAAGAGATTAATAATAAAGTAAAATGAAACAGAAAACAAACAATCTGAAATAGGACAAAACAAATAGTAGAAAAGCAGTTAATAGAATAGCCGAAGGAACATATACACACGTTTGTCCACAGGAAACCCCTTAAACACAGAAAACTGGAAGCCATAGTATATGAAAGCTAAGGATTTGTAAGAGGGAAAACACATCTCAGACATCATTATAAGACAAATAACTTCTAAAGATGCCTTTGAGTTTGTATTGTGTGGGCCTTGACTGCTGTGCCATTGACCAGAGCTTAAATGATCACTCACTACAAATGCTTCTTGAAAACAATTCCGGTTTTCTTTACGGGATGTGGGATGTAGGGAGGCTATGGCATTTATGATGATAACAGTACGATGAGGATTTTGTTCAGGGTAGGCAAATACTCCACCATGAGTCACCTATTCAAGACCTCCAAGTTGTTGCAGAAGATACAAGCTGTAACTGTGTTCAAAACAGTCTATTTGCAGGAATCCTGTTAAGGATTACAGGATATCATTCCTTCTGTCATCATATTTGTAACTGACAGCAAAGATACATGAAGAGGACACTAAAGTTAGACTCCTCAGGACAGGCTGGCAGTATTTGTTAAATGCCAGATGTGTTTATAAGTTACTAAAGAATCAAGGGTCACATTGCACTTTACTACTTTAAATTACAAAACGATCGCCAGCATCTCTTTATTTTCAACTTGTAAATAATAAAAGTTAATTTACTTAGGTGAAAATAAGAACTTGCTTTTCCCCCTTTCTTATTAAGTGCTTTCTCGTTAATATTGTGTTTCTTCTCACTTTTCAATTTGCTATTTACATATGTCTCAAGGACATTTATTTTTTTAAAAAAATAAAGCTTACAGAAGTAGAATACCATAAACAATATCTCATTAATCAATGTCTGGAAGCCATGTTTCCTCCATGCTTTCCTAAGACATTAGCTTAAAGCAAATCATAGATATTTTTTATTATTTTTGTGTTAAATATTAAAGAAGATAAGTCTAGAACCCAAGGACTCAAAATCATATTACCCTTATTAAATTTTCAATATCACAAAAATATTTGATATAATTCTATTAGCACTCTCAATGGTCTTGATACATAGTCTTCTAAAAAGAGTCATGATTTTATAATCAATATGTAAACATGTTTTAAAATTTCATGTTGTATTTTGTTTTGTATCTCTGTAAAGTATCTTTTAAATTATAAGCAGTTCTTTTTTATCTCTGTTTTTTCTTTCAAGTTGCATGTTTAACAAAATTGAATCTTTTCTCTTGCAAAGTTAAATACATTTTAGATACCAGGAATTTTTTCCAGAATGTTTTTCTGCCTTTCCTGCCTGACTATGTAACATATTAGTGTAATCTGTAGTCTTTGATTCAGTCCAGCTGGATGACATTTTGTAGAGCAAAGATATTACGTATTGCAGTGGTGATCTGAATGCCCATCAGGAAGCACAAGATGTAGTTATCACTTTGAAATTTGGTAGCCACTGTAATAATCGTATGTAATGCAAATAATGTGTAGTTTAAAAATTGGTTTGATATATAATGAAATATAACAAATTCATAATAGCATATACTTGTCTTTTGACAATGATATTCATTTTCTGTAGGATACAGAATCTCCTTTAACTTTCCTAATAACTACAATATAAATTAAAAGTTACCTATCATTATAATTTTACTTATTTTAATGGGTATATTCCATACTAAAATGTAGGAGAAAAAAACTGAACTTTAATATATCCATATTCTGATATCTAGTTTTATGTCAAGTTGATATAAGCTAGAGTAATTGGAGATGTAGAAGCCTCAATTTAGAAAAGGCCTTCATTAAATGACTGTAGGCAAGCCTGGTTTTGCCATTAATTTATTTATTCATCACTTTACCCTCTGTCCCTCACCCTACACAGTCCCTCCTGATATCCCCTTCCCTTCTCTGAGACGGTAGAGACCTTCCTTTATTTCCCTGACCCGGGCAACTCTAAGGGCAGATACCTCCCTGGGTATCCCTGACCCTGGCAACCCTGAAACATCACATCTCAGCAGGCCTAGGCGCATCCTCTCTAACTAATGCCTGACAAGGAAGCTCAGGTAGAAGAAGGGATTCCACAGACAGGTAACAGTTTTAGGGACATCCCTGGCTACAGATGCAGGGACTTATGTGAAGACAGAACTGCACGTCTGCTGGGTATGTGGGTCATGGGGGAGGTCCAGCCTGTATATGCTGGTTGGTGGCTCAGTCCCTGAATGTCCCTAAGGGTAAGGTTATTGGACTCTGTTGGCCTTCCTATGGAGTTTCTATCTCCTTCCAGGTCCTCGTTCCTTCAACAAACTCTTCCTAATTATGCTGGGAACCCTATGAGGCTCCAGCTAGTGTTTGGCTGTGGTTCTTTGTATATCCTTCAGTCAGCATCTGGGTGGAGCATTCTAAGGTACCATTATGCTAGGCTCCTGTATGCAAGCAAGCATCATTAATAGTGACAAGGATTAATGCTTACCCATGGGATGGGTCTCAAGTTGAACCAATTATGGGTTGCCATTCCTTCAGTCTCTGTTCCATCTTTGTCTCTGCATTTCTTGTAGAAAGTACACATTTTGGATTAAAATTTTATGGGTGTGTTGTTCTTATCCCTGTAATTGGGGTCCTTGCTAGCTAGAGGACCTGGTTTCTTCAGGTTCCATGTCCCCATTGCTATGTATCTTATCTCAGGTCACCAACTGATTTTAGGGAATCTTTGCCATCCCATGTCTCTGGCACATCCTATAAATATTCTCCACCCCACCCCAGGCCAGCTGCAAATTTTCATTCATTCTTGGCCCTCTCTCTTGTCTCTCCCCACACCTGACCCTGACCTTGCCATCCCCCTCTGCATCCCCTCTTCCAACCAGTGCCCTACTTCTATCTGTGTCCAATAACTATTTCATTTTTACTACTTCTAAGTGATAATCAAACATCCTTACTTGTGCCTTCTTTCTTATTTAGTTTCTTTGAGTCTATGGAGTATATCTTGTGTATCCTGTATTTTATGGCTAATATCAGCTTTTCAGTGAGTACATACCGTGTATACATGTCCTTTTGGGTCTAGGTTATACTCAGGATAATATTTTCCACCTCCAGCTGTTTGACTGCAAAATTCATGATGCTCTTCTTTTTAATAGCTTGATAGCATTCCCTTGTGTAAGTGAACCACTATTTTGTATCCATTCTTTGGTTGAGGGACATCTGGGTTGTTTCTGGCTATTACCAATAAAGCTGCTAGTAACATAATGAAGCACATGTTTTTGTGGTAAGGTGGAACATTATTTGGATATATGCCTAGGAGAGAACTAGCTGGGCTTTCAGGTAGAAATATTTCCAATTATTTGAGAAACCAACAGACTGATTTCCAGAGTAGCTGTGCAAGTTTGCACTCCTACCAGCAATGGCAAGTGTTCTCCTTTTTCCAATCCTTCCCAGCAAGTGTTCTCCCTTGAATTCTATCTTAGCCATTCTGATGGGTGTAAGATGGGATTTTTGATATGCACTTCCCTAATGGCTAAAGGATGTTGAACATTTCTTTAAGTACTCCTCAACAATTAGTGATTACTCTGTTGAGAGTTCTCTGTTTAGCTATGTACCCCATTTTTAATTGGATTATTTCGTTTGTTGGTGTCTACATTCTTGAGTTCTTTATATATTTAAAATATTAATCCTCTGTCAGATGTAGCATTATTGAAGGTCTTTTTCCAATATGTAGACTGCCCTTTGGTTCTATTGACAATGTCCAATAGGGGGAAATATTAAAAAAGAACCTGCCAACTCTCTGTGATCTTACTTTTCTCATCTTGTCAACGCCCCAGCAGGGCAAAATGGCAGGCTTCTCATGCTCCTGTTGCCAGAAACTCTCTCCAGCTATCCCCTGCAGCATGTGATTGCTGTGTGCCCAGCTCTGGCTCCCTTGTCCCTCAAGCCACTAGTTCCCTCTCTACAATAATCCCCTGTAATCAGTAGTCTTACATTCCAGTAACCAAGTAAATCAAAACTCTTAAGTTTATAACCAATCAGATTTATGTATCAATAAATTCTCTGTTTACAACATGCCAACTCAATAATTTCAGAACTAATTGATACTGATAAACACTGTATCCCAATTATTCTAATCTTGTGATATCATAACTACCTTTAGCTGTTAAAAGACATCTGCCTCTGTCTTGGTCTTCCTCTCCCAAGCTGCTCTCTGTCTCTGCAACTCTTAGCTCTATCTCCATTTTCCCTCTCCAATCACAGGACTCCTGCTGCCATAATGTTTTAGTGATTGGAAATGGAAAATCCTGTCACATATCATCCTTTCTGTTTAAATTTAAAAAAGCTTTTCCATTTCATGAAATACCATTTATCAATTGTTGACATTATAGCCTAAGCCACTGGTATTCTGTCCAGGAAACTATCTCCTTAACCAATGCATTCAAGACTATTTACTACTTCCCCTTGTATTAGATTTACTGTATCTAGTTTTTTGTTAAGGTCTTTGATCCACATGGACTTGAATTTTATGCAGGATGACAAATAAGACTTTATTTGAAATCCTCTACATACAAACATCCATATAGACTGGCACCATTTTTTGAAGATGCTTTCTTTTTTCCATTGTATGGTTTTGGCTCCTGTTTTAGTAAGGGTTTTGCTGCTGTGATCAGACACCATAACCTAGGCACTTCCTACAAGGGCAGTATTTAATTAGAACTGGCTTATAGGTTCAGAGCTTCAGTCCATTATCATCAAGGTGGGAAAATGGCAACATCCAGGCAGTCATGGTACAGGAGGAGCTGAGAGTTACATCTCCATCTGAAGGCAGAAAGAAAACAGGATTCCAGGCAGTTGGGAAGAAGGTCTTAAAGCCCACACCCATAGTGACACACTTCCTCTAACAATGCCATACCTATTCCAACAAGGCCACACCTCCAAAGAGAGGACCAAGCATCATCAAATCATCATCATAGCTTATTTGTCAAAAATAAATTGACTATGTGTGTGGTATTTCATTTAAGGGTCTTTGTTTTGATTTCATTGATCCACCTGTCTGTTCCTATCCCAATTTCTTGCAGTTTTTATCACTATTTCTCGAGATCTGTGATGGTGATTCCTCCAGGAGTTATTTTATTGTTCAGGATTGTGTTAGCTATCCTGGGTGCTTTGTTTTTCCATATAAAACTGAGAATTGCTCTTTCAAGGTCTGATAGAAATTGTGTCAAAATTTTTATGGGAGTTGCACTGAATCTATAAATTGCTTTTCATAAGATGACCATTTTCACTCTCTTAATCCTAGAGATTCATGAGCATGGGAGATACTTCCATCTTCTGATATCTTCTTTAATTTATTTCTTTCATGATTTGAATTTCTTGTCATACAGGTATTGTACTTTCTTGGTTTGAGTTACACCAAGATATTTGTGAAGGGTGTTGTTTCCGTAATTTCTTTCTCGGCACATTGTTTGTATAAAGGGAGGATTTATCTGCAGATAATATGATAGAATACATAAATGACTCCCAAAATTCTACTAGAGAAGTCCCTACAGCTGATAAATATGCTCAGAAAAGTGGCTGAATAGAAAACTAACTCAAAGAAATATGTAGAGCATCTTTTAATTAGTGACCGAGAAGGAACCAATCCATTTTTGATGGAGTCACCATTGAGTGGGTAAAAGCAAACTGAACAAGTCTTCAGGAGCGAGTGAGTAGACAACACTTCTCAGTGGTCTCTGCATTAGCTTTTTCTAGAGGCTTACAGGACATACAGTGATCTTTTTGATGTTTAGTTGTCACTGTTTGAATTTCTGTCTTGACTTCCTTCAATGATGAATAGTGACGTGAAAGTATAAGGAGAATAAGTGCAAGCCAAACTCCTCACTCCTCAAAAATTTTTTGTCATGATGTTTCAACAAAGCAATAGGAACCCTATGTAGGACATACCACTTACATTATAAGAAAATCGGTATATTAGCAAATCTATGACCTCAAGCTCTGATTTTTGGTTCATATTCATTCAAAAATCTTTTCTTCTACCTTTGTCCTACTGTTACCAGTAACCATCCTACTCTGCAATGGAAACATGTAGCTTGTGGCTGTTCCTTAACTGTAACATTGTACATTATAACTAACCTCCCAACTTTGTCCCACTTGTTTAGTGTTTTCATCTGAGAAAAACTTTGGACTTTTTTGGACTAGTTTGGACAGTTCTGGCAAGAAAACAATACCAAAATCTAAACAGTTTTAAAAATAAAGAAGAATCCCATTTCATAATGTGTACAATTAATGTGTCCACTAAAGTGATTAAATTGTAAACAGATCCGTTCACTGTGGTTCAAAGCTCTATTCTAGTACTAGGAGAGATAAGGTCGAAGGAATATGAGATAACCAAACAAAACAATGAATAAAGAATAGACGCTATGTATTAACCCACATTTAAAAAGTCTAGACTTAATGGAAACTTGGCAAACTAGAGAGTTCTTACATGTCAAGATGCAGTGGTGGTCTCTTGCTCCTACAATGTATCTGTTTATCACATTCCATTAACGAAGATGAAGTGCTTTTCCCCATGTTAAGCTAGTTATTATCCAAAAATATTTGATGTTAAAAAAAAAATCACTATCTTTATCTGGACCAAACGTACTGTTGTTAATCACTAGTGAGATCAGATTTCTCACAGAAAGGACTGTATAACAATTTTTCAGCATCTAAGAATGATTGTTCCAGAAATCACAAATTTTTTACAGGATTTTCCTGTGTAAGAAATATTAGAGATCAGACACAATAAAGATAAATAAAGAGTGATACACAATATCATTTGATATACATATATATGCATATATATATACATATTGTCTCTTGCTAGTGGATTTCTTGTTATATGCAAAATACTAGATCACAGTTTGAACATATAAATATTACATATTCTGAACTTTTTTTAATGAAATTTTTGGACCAGTGTATACATTCAGTTGTAGAACAACATCATCATTTTCCAGCTTTAGAGCAACTTAATATCATGCTTTTAAATGTCTCTCAATTTAATAAATTAATTAATGTTGCCTATTATTGATCTACCTTGTTTTTAATTTAATTTAATTTTTCATTAGATTATTTTCTTTATTTACATTTCAAATGATATCCCCCTCTCCTGTTTCCCCACCAAATAAAACCCTTGTTCTCTCCCCCTGCCTGCTGCTCACCAACCAACCCTCTCCTGGTTCCAGGGGCTAGCATTCCCCTACACCTGGGTATAGAAACTTCAAAGGACCAAGGGCCTCACATCCCATTGATAATCAAATAGGCCATTCTCGCATACATATGCCACTGGAGCTATGAGTCCCAACTTGTGTACTCTTTGGTTGGTGGTTTAGTCCCTGGGAGATCTGAGAGTACTAGTTAGTTCATATTATAAACTCCTTCAGCTCCTTCGATTTTTTCTCTAGCTCTATCTTTGGGTACCCTGTGCTCAATCCAATGGATGACTGTGAGCCTCTACTTCTGTATTAGTTTGGTACTGTCAGAGCATCTCAGAAGACAGCTATATCAGTCTCCTGTCAGCCAGGACTTGCTGGCATCCACAATAGTGTCTGGGTTTGGTGAATGAATATGGGAAGGATTCCGAGGTGGGCCAACCAATGGATTGTCAGTCCTTCAGTTTCTGCTCCATACTTTGTCTCTGCAACTCCTTCCATAGGTATTTTGTTCCAACTTCTAAGAAGTATCAAAGCATCCACACTTTGGTCTTCCTCCTTCTTGAGTTTCTTGTAGTTTGTAGATTGTATCTTGGGTATTACAAGCTTCTAGACTAATATCCACTTATCAGTGAGTGAATACTATGTGTGTTCTTTTTTGTTTGGTTTACCTCACTCACGATGACATACTCCAGAACCATCCATTTCCCTAAGAATTTCATAAATTAATGTTTTTAATATCTGAGGAGTACACCATTGTGAAAATGTACCATAGTTTCTGTAACCACTCCTCTCTTGAAGGAAATTTGGGTTGTTTCTAGGTTCTGGCTATTATAAATAAGGCTGCAAAGAACATAGTGGAGCATGTATCCTCATTACATGTTGGATTATCTTCTGGGTATATGTCTAGGAGTGGTATAGCTGGGTCCTCTGATAGTACTATGTCCAATTTCCTGATGAACTGCCAAACTGACTTCCTGAGTGATTGTACCAGCTTGCAATCCAGCCACCAATAGAGTAACACCAATGGTGTTACTCTTTCTCCACAACCTTGCCAGCATCTACTGTCACCTGAATTTTGATCTTAGCCATTCTGAGTGGTGTGAGAGGCAATATCAGGGTTGTTTTGATTTGCATTTCAATGATGACTAAGGATGTTGAACATCCCTTTAGGTGCTTATCAACCATTCAGTATTCCCCCATTGAGAATGCTCTGTACTCCATTTTTAATAGGGTTATTTGGCTCTCTGGAGTCTAACTTTGAGTTCTTTGTATATATTGGATATTAGCCCTCTATCAGATATAGGATTGGTAAAAATCTTTTCCCAATCTGTTGGTTGCCATTTTGTCCTATTGACAGTGTCCTGTGCCTTACTGAAACTTGATAATTTTATGAGGTCCCATTTGTCAATTTTTGATCTTAGAGCTTAAGCTATTGGTGTTCTGTTAAGGAAAATTTCCCCTGTGCCTATGTGCTTGAGGCTCTTCCCCATTTTCTTTTCTATTAGTTTCAGTGCATCTGGTTTTATGTAGAGGTCCTTGATCCACTTGGACTTGAGCTTTGTACAAGGAGATAAGGAATGGATCAATTTATATTCTTCTATATGCTAACCTCCAGTTGAGCCAGCACCATTTGTTGGAAATTCTGTCTTTTATCCACTGGATGGTTTTAGCTCCTTTGTAAATGATCAAGTGATCATAGGTGTGTGGGTTCATTTCTGGGTCTTCGATTCTCTTCCATTGTTCCACCTGCCTGTTACTGTACCAATACCATGCAGTTTTTTATCACAATTGCTCTGTAGTAAAGCTTAAATTCAGGGATGGTGATTCCACCAGAGGTTCTTCTGTTGTTGAGAATAGTTTTTGATATCCTAGGTTTTTTGTTATTCCAGATTAATTTGCAAATTGCACTTTCCAAGTCTTTGAAGAATTGAGTTGGAATTTTGATGGGGATTACATTGAATCTGTAGATAGCTTTCTGCAAGAAGGCCATTTTTATTATTTTAATCTTGCCAATGCTTGAACATGGCAGATCTTTCCATCTTCTGAGATCTTTTTTGATTTCCTTCTTCAGAGACTTGAAGTTCTTGTCACACACATCTTTTACTTGCTTAATTAGAGTCACACCAAAGTATTTTATATAATTTGTGACTATTATTAAAGATGTTGTTTCCCTAATTTCTTTCTCTGCCTGTTTATCCTTTGTGTAGAGGAAGGCCACAGATTTGCTTGAGTTAATTTTATATCCAGCTACTTTGCTGAAGTTGTTTATCAGGTTTAGGAATTCTCTGGTGGAATTTTTGGGGTCACTTAAATATACTATCATATCATCAGCAAATAGTGATAATTTGACTTCTTCTTTTCCAATTTGTATCCCTTTAATCTCCGTTTGTTGTCTAATTGCTCTGGCTAGGACTTCAAGTACAATATTGAATAGGTACGTAGAGAGTGGGCAGCCTTTTCTAGTCCCTGATTTTAGTGGGATTGCTTCAAGTTTCTTTCCATTTAGTTTGATGTTGGCTACTGCTTTGCTGTATATTGTTTTTTCTCTGTTTAGGAATGGGCCTTGAATTCCTGATCTTTCTAAGACTTTTACAATAAAGGGGTGTTGCATTTTATGAAATGCTTTCTCATCATCTAATGAGATGATCATGGTTTTTTTTTTCTTGAGTTTGTTTATATAGTGGATTGTGTTGATGGATTTCCTTGTATTGATCTATCTCTGCATCCTTGGAATGAAGCCTACTTGACCATGATGGATGATCTTTTTGATGTGTTCTTGGATTCTGTTTGCAAGAATTTTATTGCGTATTTTTGCATTGATATTCATAAGGGAAATTGGTCTGACGTTTTCTTTCTCTGTTAGGTCTTTTTGTGGTTTAGGTATCATAGTAATTGTGACTTCATAGAACAAATTGGGCAGATTATCTTCTGTTTATATTTTGTCTAATAGTTTGAGGAGTATTGGTATTAAGTCTTCTTTGAATTTCTGATAGAAATTCTGCACTAAGCCCATCGTGTCCTGGAATTTTTTGGTTGGGAGAATATTAATGACTGTTTCTATTTGGTTAGGAGATATGAGACTGTTTATATCATTTATCTGATCACTATTTAAATTTTGTACCTGGTATCTGTCTAGAAAATTATCCATTTCATCCAGGTTTTTCAGTTTTGTTGAGGATAGGCTTTTGTAGAAGGATCTCATGATTTTTTTGATTTCCTCAGTGTCTTTTTTTATGTCTCCCTTTTCATTTCTGATCTTGTTAATTAGGATACTGTCTCTATGCCCTCTAGTTAGTCTGGCTAAGGATTTATCTATTTTGTTGATTTTCTTAAAGAACCAGCTTCTGGTTTGGTTGATTCTTTGTATAGTTTTTTGTTTGTTTGTTTGTTTCTACTTGGTTAATATCAGCCCTGAGTTTGATTATTTCCTGCCCTCTACTCCTCTTCGGTGAATTTGCTACTTTTTGTTCTAGAGCTTTAAGATGTGCTGTCAAATTGCTGGTGTATGCTCTTTCTAGTTTCTTTTAAGAGGCACTCAGAGCTATAAATTTTCCTCTTAGAACTGCTTTCACTGTGTCCCAGAATTTGGTTTTGTTTTGGCTTCATTTTAATTAAACTCTAAAAAGTCTTTAATTTCTTTTTTTTATTTCTTCCTTTACCTAGTTATCATTGAGTAGAGTGTTGTTAAGCTTCCATGTGTATGTGGGCTTTCTATTGTTTATGTTGTTATTGAGGAGCAGCCTTAGTCCATGGTGATCTGATAGGCTGCAAGGAATTATTTCAATCTGCCTATACCTGTTGAGGCCTGTTTGTGACTCATTATATGGTCAATTTTTGAGAAGGTACCATGAGGTTCTGAGAATGTATATCCTTTTTATTCTTCCAGATAAAATGTTTTATAGATATCTGTTAAATCCATTTGTTTCATAACTTCTGTTAGTTTCACTGTGTCTCTTTTTAGTTTCTGTTTTCATTTTCTGTCCATTGCAGAGAGTGGGGTATTGAAGTCTCCCACTATTATTTTGTGTGGTGCAATGTGTGCTCTGAGTTTTAGTAAAGTTTCATTTATGAATGTGGATGCCTTTGCTTTTGAAGCATAGATGTTCAGAATTGAGAGTTCATCTTGTTAGATTTTACCTTTGATGAGTATGAAGTGTCCCTCCTTATCTTTTTTGATCACTTTAGGGTGAAAGTCGATTTTATTTGATATTAGAATGGCTACTCTAGCTTGTTTCTTGGGACCATTTGCTTGGAAAATGTTTCCCAGCCTTTTACTCTGAAGTACTGTCTGTCTTTGTCACTGAGGTGGGTTTCTTATATGGAACAAAAGGTTGGGTCCTGTTTATGTACCCTGTCTGATAGTCTATGTCTCTTTATTGTGGAATGGAGTTCATTGATATTAATAGCTATTAAGGAAAAGTAATTGTTGCTTCTTGTTAATTTTGTTGTTAGAGTTGGAATTCTATTCATGTGGCTCTCTTCTTTTAGTTTTGTTCAAAGATTACTTTTTTGCTTTTTCTAGAATGTATTTTCCCTCCTTGTGTTTTAGTTTTCTGTTTATTATCCTGTGAAGGGCTGGATTTCGGGCATAATATTGTATAAATTTGGTTTTGTCATGGAATACCTTCGTTTCTCCATCTATGGTAATTGAGAGTTTTGTTGGGTATAGTAGCCTGGGCTGGCATTTGTGATTTCTTAGGGTCTGTATGATGTCAGCCAAGGATCTTCATAGTTTCTGGTAAGAAGTCTGGTGTAATTCTTATAGGTCAGCCTTTATATGTAACTTGACATTTTTCCCTCACTGTTTTTAATATTCTTGCTTTGTTTTGTGCTTTTGGTGTTTTGACTGTCATGTGACAGGAAGAATTTCCTTTCTGGTCCAAACTATTTGGAGTTCTGCATGCTTCTTGTAAGTTCATGGGCATCTCTTTATTTAGGTTAGGGAAATTTCTTGTATAATTTTGTTGAAGATACTTTCTGTCCCTTTAAGTTGTAAGTCTTCACTCTCTTCTATACGTATAATCCTTAGGTTTGGTCTCCTCATTGTGTCCTGGATTTCCTGGATGATTTGGGTTAGGATCTTTTTGCTTTTTGCATTTGCTTTAACTGTTGTGTCAATATTTTCTATGGTATCTTCTATACCTGAGATTCTTTCTTCTATCTCTTGTATTCGGTTGGTGTTGCTTGTATCTCTGGCTCCTTACTTCTTTCCTAGGTTTTCTATCTCCAGAGTTGTTTCTCTTTGTGTTTTCTTAATTCTTTCTACTTCCATTTTTAGATCCTGCATGGTTTTGTTCAGTTCCTTCACCTGTTTGTTTGTGTTTTCCTTTAATTCTTTAAGGGATTTTTGTGTTTTCTCCTTAAGGACTTCTACTTGTTTACTTGTGTTATCATGTAATTCTTTAAGGGATTTTTGTGTTTCCTCTTTAAGGGCTTGTTCTTGTTTACCTGTGTTCTCTTATATTTCTTTAAGGGAGATATTTATGTCCTTCTTACATTCCTCTATCAGCATCATGAGATATGATTTTAGATATGAATCATGCTTTTCAGCTATGTTGGGGTATCCAGGACTTGCTGTGGTTGGAGTTCTGGGTTTTGATAATGCCAAGTAGTCTTGCTTTCTGTTGGTAAAGATTCTCATGCTTACCATTTGCCATCTGGCAATCTCTGGTGTTAGATGTTCTTGCTGTTTCTGGCTGGAGCTTGTTCCTCCTATGGGTCTGTAAGCCTATGTCAGCACTTCTGGAAGATCATCTCTCTACTAGTAAGACCCATGCACAATGGGCTGTGGATCAGCTGTCCTTCCTGGGTGCAGATGGATGCAGGAAGGACCCTGTCCCAGCTGCTCTACTGCTTCTGCTCCTTGTGCCTCCTGGCTGGTCTTGCCTTGGAAACTCACTGGAGAGAAAAATCACAGGTCTCAACTGAGTCCAGGACTCAGAACACACCCTGGAGACCTGCTCTCCCCTGGCATGAATGTTGTACAAGGAGCTATGGAACAGGCATACATCCTGGTTGTAGATGGAGTAAAAAGGACTCTGTCCAAGGTGCTGTGCCACTTCTGCAACCTGTGCTTCCTGGCTGGTCCTTCTTTAGAAAGTCACTGGATCTCACTTGAGTCCTGGGGTCAGATCACTCCCTGGAGACCTGCTCTCCCCTGTCTGGAATTATGTTGATCTAACTTGTTTACAAGTTACATATATATATATATATA
>NW_022196905.1:49695085-49709132 GCF_008632895.1 Mastomys coucha | reverse complement strand
ATATATATATATATATATATTTGGAATGGGCCCATTTATTCGCATGTTTAGGTGTTATACAGACATTGCCTTTATTTCTTGTCATAGATAATTCTGTTTTGTAAAATTTCTATTTCCTTATTTGTTGCCGCCTCACCGACCAGCGGAAATAAGGAGGCAACCACGAACTCTTCTCGAAACAGTTTATTCAGGAACCTTGTACTACAGAATCATTCATTCATCTCTCCTCCCAGCCCCCAGAACTCGCGGGTTAAATACTTTCCCTAGTCCCAATCAGCATCGGCTATGCAGCAAAGCATAATAGGCCAAGAGAAATCATGCCAGCTTGCATCACAAACTGGAGGCACTCAACTTTTCTAAATAAGGACTTGTTTATCGCGATGCTCCAAATAAGGACTTGTTTATTGCGGTGCTCTCTGCTCTGGCCGGAGGCCAGGCACCATATTTAGGGTGGCAGCTGCGGCTCTCCACAGTTTCCCCTTTTTGTTTTAAATGCAACAGGCAAGAGTAGAGGTCTGATCTCCAGTAACTATGAGAAGGACATTGCAATGGCCCTGCAACCTGATGGTAATAACTCTTGGCAAAATATCAAACCCGTCTTTGAGAACACATACATCTAGTTTGTACTACAAACCGGGATTTGTTAACAAAGCCACTTGGGGTACTTGCCTCTGTCTTAGGTGATTTATTTGCCAGAGCCCTAACTCATAGAAGGCAAGTTGGTGCCATGCCCGTCCTATGCTTTTTTCCTGGAGGTGGGACCTGAGGCATCAACCCACATGCAATCAGACGTGCTCTCCAAGAGACCGCTAGAAGCTGATTTCTAGTGCAGTGCTTAGCCTTACATCCTGAGTGTGAAGAAGAACATTCAGAATAGTGAACCAAGCCTGTGAAGATTGTCCTGCCTCCAGGGATGCAAATGATTGCACTACCAAAGCAGCCTGTCATTGCTGCCGGACCCACATAGATGCACCACAGCGCCAATATACTGACAAGGACCAGTAAAGCACCCAAGGTTCCAATACCCGCCCACGCTTTCAGATGATTCATAGCATGAGAGATCCAGGATGTCAATCCACTAGCATGGACATATCAACCATGGTGGAATTCATGTGGACTATGGCTATGTGAAGATCCTGCAACAGATGATCCATTTCTCTAGACCAATTCCCTGTAAGATACATCAACAATTGTCTAGACAAGTTAGCAGCCTGAGTGCAATTTTGATATTGTGCAGAGGTTCCTAACTTTGCTATCTGCCACAAGGTATCCACTTGTTCTTGAACCAGATCCACTCTTTGGTTAAGTACCATAATGCCTTTATTTAAGTGGGCATTAATACTGGATTGGGTATAGTAGAAGCTGTGGCTCCAACCACTGCGAATGTACCTGGGCACCCTGGCAACCACAGCAAGGGGAGATCTATTTCCATCCCAACATATGGAGTAAAAGCAATCATGAGGGCTACAATCTAGCTTACTTCTGTTTACTAAGACTAGCATTACTATCAACACAAGCAGTGCCCAACCACATACAAGGGTCGGAGCAAGGACATATTTTTTTCTGATGCAAATAATCTAACTGAACTTTCAAATATTTCACTAGAACTCCTTTCAAACAAGGCATTTCCTACTGCTCCACCGGCAATCATGGCCATAGGAGAAATACCCGTGCAATTCCCATTCACCCCACTCAGCATTCGGCAGATGCATCTTGAGGTGGGGTGCTTTTCCTCATAAGCCGTTCAGGTATCCAAATGGGATCTTGGCAGTCTTGTGGAAACACACAAACAGATCCTCTTGCCCATGTCAATACCGGATCTGGGCCATGCCATGAACCTGTTAAAATATCCTTCCATTGCACAAAACCCTTAGAAGTAGAAGAGGCAGATACATGCCGTTCTGCAGCCAATTTTCCTTCATTATCCAATTGAAAAAAATTAAGTCTAAGGAAAGCAATAGATATCTTTTCTCTCGGGGTAAGGCCATAGCCTATTCCCCCATTTTGTTTTTTTTTGTTGTTGTTGTTTTGTTTTGTTTTGTTTTGTTTTTTGTTCTTCGTTTGTTTGATTTTTCGAGACAGGGTTCCTCTGTGTGGCCCTGGCTGTCCTGGAACTCACTCTGTAGACCAGGCTGGCCTTGAACTCAGAAATCCACCTGCCTCTGCCTCCTAAGTGCTGGGATTAAAGGCATGCACCACCACTGCCTGGCCCTTTTTTGTTTTAATAAGCATTCTTTTAAGGTCCTATGAGCTCTTTCCACTATCCTTTGCCCCTGTGGATTGTAGGGTAATCCATGGATTAAATCAATATGCATTTGTTTACAAAAGGACACAAAGGAAGATGCAGTATATGCTGGGCCATTATCTATCTTTAGCTGCTTAGGTATACCCCATGCGCCCAAGCCTCAAAGCAATGGGCTGTAACATGTCTGGCCTTTTCTCCTGTCATAGGGGAGGCAAAGATGATTCCAGAGCAAGTGTCTACACAAACATGCACATATTTTAGTTTTCCAGGTATGTGTGTCACATCCATCTGCCAAACATGAAGGGGACAGAGCCCCCGAGGATTAATCCCAAAGGATGATTGAGGTATAAAAGGAGCACAGTGGCTCCATGACTTTACAATATCTCTTGCTTCTGCTCTAGTAACTGCTAATTTCATTTGTAAGGTTTTCACATTAACATGAAATTTCTCATGAAAATCTTTAACTCTTTGGATATTAGTAGCCATAAAAATAAACACAGCCCTGGTTGCTTTATCGGCCACATTGTTTCCTTCATAAGCAAATCCAGGTAATCTAGTATGTGCCTAAATATACTGCACAAAAAAGGGAAATTTTCTTTCTTTAATCAAATCCTGCAATTGTCCTAATAAATGGCTTATTGGGCTATTAACTTTTATTTTCCCTACCAACTCTAAACCTTTCAACAAATTAACCACATATTGTGAATCAGATAATAAATTAAAGCTCTCCTTCATCTCTCTAAAAACCTCAGTTACAATTTTCAACTCAATAATTTGAGGAGATCCTGGTGTAAATTGCCTAATTATAGGATCCTTTCCCTGTATAACATAAGCTCCACATCCATTTTTGGATCCATCTGTAAAAATAGTTACAGCTCCTGCAATGGGACTTTTCTGGGTAATTTTAGGAAAAACAATTGGATGCTCCTTTACAAAGCACAGCAAGGGATCCGTAGGAAAATGATTATCAAAGTCTCTTGAATATGTACATTTCAAAATTGTCCAATCATCAATTGTAACAATTAACACCTCTATCTGTTTGGCATTATAGGGAGTGATAATTATATATGGCTCACACCCAAAATACTGACGACATTGTTGAATACCTGACATGGCTAACAAGGCTACTACAGAAGGATAATGTTCTACAGTCCTACTAATAGCACTTTTGGGATGGATCCACAACAGAGGAGTTCCTTGCCACAGAACCCCTGTAGGTTGACTCTCAGTTGCCAAAATGCATAACAGGATCTTTTCATCCAGGGAGCGCTGTGCCAAATAGGCATGCTACAATTCCTCCTCCTCCCTCTTCAATGTTTCTTGTGCCTCATCAGTTAATTGTCGAGGAGAATTCAAATCAGGATTTCCGAGCATAATGTTATATAAAGGCCTTAATTGCACATTGGTGATTCTCAAATATGGTCTTATCCATTGAATATCTCCTGTTAATTTTTGGAAATCATTAAGTGTGGAAAGTTTATCAATTCTTAAGAAAAGTTTCTGTGGAACAATTTTTTGAGAAAATATTTACATCCCTAAATAGGCTATTACCTTTTCCTTTTGAACCATCTCAGGAGCTATAAATAAACTTGCCAGTTCTAACTCCTTCACTAATTCTGTGTAAGCTGCATTCAACCTGGAATCACAATTTGCTGATACCAAAATATCGTCCATATAATGAATGCATCTAACATCAGGATACTTTTCTGTAATCGGTTTAAGGGCATGGGCTACATATAATTGATACATGGTGGGACTATTGGTCATACCTTGTGGTAAAACCACCCATTGAAATCTTTTATCAGGCTCTTCATGATTAACAGAGGGTAAGGTAAATGCAAATCTAACACTATCTTCAGCACATAAAGGAACAGAAAAGAAACAATCCTTAATATCAATTATCATTATAGGCCATTTTCTAGGCAGTGCTGATAATAATGGCAATCCTCTTTGAAATGTCCCCATGATCTATATTTTTCTATTAATAGCTCCTAAATCATGCAACAATCGCTATTTTCCTGATTTTTTTTCTTTATTACAAAAATAGGGGTATTCCATGGTGAAACTGAGGGCTTGATATGCCCCAATTCAAGCTGTACTTGTACAAGGTGAGCTGCAGCTGTCAATTTTTCAGAGGATAAAGGCCACTGAGGAACCCACACTGGTTCCTCTGTCTTCCTAGTGATGGGTATACCTTCCTCAGCAGTCCCTAGCAAAAACCCAGCCCCTGCCTCCCTTCAAGCGGCTGAGAAACAATGGGGGACTTTCAGCCTTGCAAATACTTTCCTAGACCAAAGGAAGGATGATATCCCATGGCCTGCATAATACCATGAGAAGTCTCAGTATAATTTCCTTCATTAGTTAATGTAAATCCCATTTCTAATAATAGATCTCATCCCCATAACGATACCAGAAGTTCAAGTACAAATGGCTGGATTTTCCCTAAATGTCCCTCTGCATCTTCCCAGGGCAATTCTCTTACACTCATGGTGGGAGTTTTTGCATAACCTAATCCTTGGAGAGTATGAGAGGACTCTCAAAGAGGCCATCCTTTGGGCCAATCCTTCTTTGCTGTAATACTTCTATCAGCGCCAGAATCAAGAAGCCCTAAAATTTTCTTTCCATCCACTCTTATCTCCAAAAGAGGACGTTGATCCAGGTGTAGGCTTAAAAAGGCTCCATCTGATCCTGTAGAACCAAACCCTCCTTTTCCTCGATTTTTATTTTGTGATGGAAACATTTCATGACAACTGGGAAGAATAAGAACCTGAGGTAATCTATCTCTGGGGGAGATGGAAACAATTCCTCATGGGGAGGAAATCATAATCTTAACAACCCCAGTATAATCAGAATCTATGACACCAGGATGAATAACTAACCCCTTTAATGCTGATGATGAACGGTCAATTAATAAAGCCACTGTTCCCTTGGGGAGTGGACCTTGGAATTCTGTTTCTATTAACTGAATACCCATCTGAGGGGTTAGTACGAGTCTGGTGGCAGAGCAGAGGTCCAATCCCACGCTCCCCTCAGTGCCCTCTTGCTTGCTCTCCATTGCCCCATATATTTGCGGGCCCTGTGGGCGAGGGCCCCGCTGCCCGTTTTTTGACCTGGCTCCACAATAGCCTGTAGTAAGTGGCTGTCCATTAATATATTTCACTGATCTGCATTCATTGGCCCAATGATTTCCCTTTTTACATCTTGGACGCAATCCAGGTGGTTTTGGACAGTCCTGTGTAGCCCCTGTTTCTGATGTTCTTCCTCTATTGGGACAATGCCATTTAAGGAGTCCCAGTTGTCCACACCGAGAGCTTGTACCCAGGTTCCATTTGTTACCTTGCGTTATCTGCATAACCGCAGTGGCAAGGCCTGCATTAGTTAATGGACCACCCAGTTCCCTACATACTTTCATCCAATCCTCAAGTCCCTTATGTTTGTAGGGAGTTACGGCAGCCTTGCATTCCTTGGTACATTGCTCATAAACTAATTGCTTAATCAGCGACATGGCCACATCTGGGTCTCTGAAAATCCTTCCAGCTGCTTCTACCATTCTAGCTACAAAATCTGAAAAGGGCTCCATGGGTTCCTGAATAATTTTAGTCAAATTTCCTGCAACTTCTTCCTTGTTAGGCAATGACTTCCATGCTCTTGTAGCAAGCATATTAACTTGCTCATACACCTGCGGCAGATATCCAGTTTGCTACTGTGCAAACCTGCCCTGCTCCAAGAGCATATCCAAATCCCAGGCAGGATTACCAGCTGCTCGATTAGCAACAGCCTGTTCATCGCCATATTCTATTAAAAAGGCTTTCCAGTCCAGATATTGATCTGATGAGAGGCAGGCTCTCACGGTGCTCATCCAATCAGAAGGAGTCTTGCAATATCTGTGAAGAGCCTCTAACTGGGAAACAGTAAATGCCACAGTTATACCATAAGTGCAGACTGACTCAGACAAGTTCTTTATGACTTTAAAATCCAATGGTTCATGAAATCTTTGCCCTTGGGCATCTTGAAACACAGGGAAGCAATGCTGACCCCTAGCTTCCCGCCAAACTTTCAGACAAAAGGAAGTACCATGAGTGGCAGTTTTATGGGGGGGGCGGTAAGGATACAGGCGGCACTGGGGCTGTGGGCTCCAACCTAATGGTGGACTTCTCCATTTTCTGTACTAGCTTCTCAGGTTCCCCTTCAGAGTCCAAGCCACTTTCATCAGTCTGATCTTTCTCAGACTTTGCTGACCTCTCTTCCTTCAGCTGTTCTAATGCTTCTTGTCCCTTCTCTACTGCTTTAGAACACACTTTATCCTCCAGGCAGCTCCTAATCACTTTCCAGATTGGTCGCACTCCACCTTTTAAGATTCCTTACTCCCAGGCAAAATCCAGATCTCTCCCTAATTCATCCCTGCTGGACAGTATTAGGTGACCCGACACCGTGAACCAAGGGGCAGCAATATCTACCTCTGACAGAAATGTTTCTAGAGTTCCTCTCTTCAATTATATCTTTTTTGCTTTTAATAGCTCCTTAAGAGCAACAAACACAGGACAAGATTGCGAGTTCCCCATACTATCACTTTTGATTTGCCCTTAACGGGACCTTATTGCTCCAACCTGGAGACCTTATTGCCTCTTTACCAAGGTCCTTATTTGCCCTTAAGTCCTACCTTACCTAGGAACTTACCAGTCGACTGCCCTGTCTGCAAGGAGTTCTGAGCTGTAGAAGATGTCCCTGAACAGGCCACCAATTGTCGCTGCCACACCAACCAGCGGAAATAAGGAGGCAACCACAAACTCTTCTCCAAGCAGTTTATTCAGGAACCTTGTACTACAGAATCATTCATTCATCTTTCCTCCCAGCCCCCAGAACTCGTGGGTTAAATACTTTCCCTGGTCCCAATCAGCATCGGCTACGCAGCAAAGCATAATAGGCCACAAGAAATCATGCCAGCTTGCAAAACAAACTGGAGGCACTCAACTTTTCTAAACAAGGACTTGTTTATCATGATGCTCCAAATAAGGACTTGTTTATTGTGGTGCTCTCTGCTCTGGCCGGAGGCCAGGCACCATATTTAGGGTGGCAGCTGCGGCTTTCCACACTTATTTTAAAGTAAAATTTATGAAATTCTAAAAATTTGCACATGAAAAATAAATAAATAAAAACTGATGTTATGAGTCCTATAGGAAAGAAACATACTTATCACTTATATTACTAGATTTTGAACTGTTTCATAAAACTATAGTAATAGACTAAATTTTCAAACAGAATAATGAAAACATTAAGAGAACCAGTTCTTCCAAAGGGGTTGGAATCCTTCTCTGCTCTTCTAGTCCTTCTGCCTGCTCCCCCACCAGGTTCCAGGACTTCAGACAGAAGGTTAGCTGCAATCAACTGGCTGTACATTGGACAGTTGTTGGCCTGACTTCCCCAGGTACTACCATAATTGGTTCCTTTCTACAAGAGCCTCTTGAGCTGGTCAACAGTGTTGGATTTGGTGTCTACAGACATGATGTATCTCCCAGTTAGTGCCATTCCAGGTTGGCCCTTCCTTCAGTCTCTATTCCATTTTTTGATCCTGTTCTTTCTTTGGAGAAGAACATTTCTGGGTTAACCTAACCACCCAGTTCTCCTAGAGACTAGACCACCAACCAAGGAGTATATCTAAAGTGATCTTTGGCTCCAGATACTTATATAGCAGAGGATGCCCTTGCTAGACAGCACCTGGAGGGGAGGCCCTTGGTCCCAGGGAGGTTTGATGCCCTAGAGTAAGGGGATGCTGTAGTGATAGGGTGGGAGAGTTTTGGTGGAGCAATTCCATACAGGCAAAAGGGATGGGGGAGGGCAGATGTGGGATGGGGTGGGAGTGGCAGAGGGATAACCTGGAAGTGGAATATCATGGGATGGAATGTTGGTGGAGGGGGTAACTGGGAAGTGAGATGTTATTTGAGATGTAAACAAATAGTATAATTAGCATTAATAAAAGAAAAAATACCCAATTATACAATCCATAAACTGAAATAACCACTTTAAAAGAAATTCATTTAAAAAAAAGAGAGACCCAGTTATAAATTATATACATATATAATTACAACTTAAATATCTTTAATATATCTTTTATATTATTGACAGAAAATCTGGAGCATTAACATTAGAAATATTTGAAGTTCAATCCACATAGGAAGAATATAACTGTATTTTATACACAGTTTCTCTTTTGAGAGTCCCTAAATTTAAAAATAATTTAATAAACCTCACTAAAGAAGATGATCCTGATCCACTGACTCTTTATAGTAGCAGTAGATTGTATTATAATAGTCTGATATAAGAATTCATTATCTGTACATCATCTCTAATTTCTCATGCTTCATATTACATTCTCTGTTTTCCCACAGCCACAGAAAACCATCTCAGTTACATCTGATAAGTTGTTCCTTCCTATCCTCCCTTCACTATATAATTATTCCCAATAAGCATCTCTTACTAAAACTGCACACAGTACTTTGTTCCCAGCATTGCTGGGAAGCCCCACCTATGAAATCTTAACAATCTGCCTTCTTAAACAAGAACTAAAAATTACAATGCCAATTGAAATGGCAGTTCTGACAGAAGAAATCCCAAGGTGCCCAAATCCCATATTAAGAGATACAGGCTTTGAAATAAAGAATTAGTTTTCACAAACATAGAGCACCTTACTTGGTTATCAAACTGCAAATGGTCATCCCTAGAAATATATCCCAACAAGCAACACCAATAGATTCAGGTTTATATATTATAATATCACATTATTTACTTTATTTATTTCATATAATAAGAGACCATGAACTTGACAAGGATTGATAAAATATAGGAGAGTGGGTGAGAGGAGAGGAAAGGAATGTGTGCGTATGTGTGTGTGTGTGTGTGTGTGTGTGTGTGTGTTATATAACTGTATTTCAGTTAAAAAATAAAGTAAGACATTGAGAGTCAGTATTTTCCAACTCTGTTAGCAACCTTTGTTATGTCATCTTTTCCTAGTTTAATACATCATCAATATTTTAGACTTTCTAACTTACTTTTCTGCCCTTAGTGACTCACTAGAGTTCAGGAATCTTATACTCAAGTTTTCCTTTGATGTTGAGATTTTGTGTCTATAGTGCAAGTCACAATTTCATATGTCAAATAAAAATTTTTCTCTCTTAGATATTCCTGGCTTTAAATACACAAATCAAACCTACTTTTAGAGTACTCATTCAAACCCATACACTCACACCTAATAGGTATTTACTCTACCATGACATATTACACAGCCTTAATAGTTTTTATATTTAGATGTCATACATACCATTAAATACCTTATTAGACTTTTCTAGCTAGTGTAATCTGATTTTCCTATATTTCTGTCATTTCCTATATTCAACATTATTGCCCCAATGAAAAACCAATGTCCAAATTCAGTATCAACCCCTATCTTGAAGAACTGTCCTAAAATATTGAGATCTCCCGTACCAAATATGGACAGTGATTTACTGGGCATGAAAACACATGTGTGCCATAGAGAGATGCAGATATGGAAGCATGCACCACATTCAAGAACTGCTTTTGTTATTTTTTGGTCCAAGATTTTAAACAGAATAACTTACACATCAATAGGAATATGGTAGGGAGACAGAATTCAGAGTCAAACAGAAAGGCAGACATGTGAATGACTGACTGAGCATTTTAGATCCATTTTCTTTTTACAGCTAATTCACTTTATTCTTCATTTACCCAGTAAAAGATTTAACAAAAAATGCAATAGTTTAAAATTTATATATACAGCAACATTGCATTTGGGAAAGTAATAGATAGGGTAGATCTGCAAAGAGCCTGATGGACATGTTGGAAATAGATGGTCCTGGAGTCTAAGGAGAAGATTGTGAAACTCCATTTTAATAGTTGCTTAGAATTTGTTTAAGCTGTTCTTGACCTAATTTAAATTTTAAATTAGAGTGTTATCTTGGCTGTTCCTTTTCATTCTGTTTAGAATGTTTCCAAAAATATTGGCATCCTAATTCAGAAGCAACCTTGCTCTGGAAATGCCATGGGCAATAAATATCCTTACAGGTCTTGCTTTGGACATTTCTATTTCTTGCTTAATTTGGATTTCCTCAGGCCATGCTTATTCTTGCCCCCATGTATTCTATGCTCAGTCTTCAAGGCACGAGATTTCTCTTTATCTCTTATACAGTATACTCAGTGTCTCAGATTTCACTCATTGCATACTAATATGTACACCTTAAACATAATCAGAATTATAAATACATGACTGCTTTAAATTATAGCACAATGTTAAAAAAGAATTGAATATATTATATTAAGAATAATTACAATAATTAAATATAACCTTGTAAAAATATTTAAATATTTAAAAAGTAAGAGCAAGTAAAATAGAAATAGAGAGCCTTGAATAGAGCCTTGTAAAATAACTGAAATTGTTGCCAAAAAGGAAAATCTTTTTTTCATCCCTTTATCTCTAAAACTATATTAACTATTTGTAATACATTAACTTTCCCTTAGGAACCCAATGTTTCTAGCTTACATTTAGTTCTTCTGAATGGGGAATTATTTTTTCCTAAAAGTTTCAAAGTGAATAGTCTAATATAGGTTTCATTGTTATGAACCCTAGAGAGAATGTGAGTTACTCATGTCTAGGAAGCTACTATCTCCCTGAGAAACAGATTGCTTACAACTTGTCTTTACAGACAAATACAAGGAGGATAATATCTTTGAACTCTCAACCTTGTTCTAGTTATTGTGGGACCTAATGAATTGAAAACTTTCTAAAATGTAAATAGGAATCTATATCCTCCAGATATGGGGCCAGAATAGGACATACTTTCTCTCTAACAAGGCTTCCAATGGTAAGACAAGATTAAATTTGGCTGTGTTTTTTGACCAAGGAGGACCCATGGAGATCCCAAAACAATGGACTTTGATGATAGTACAGAAAGTTATCCTCTGAAAACTGACATTACTGAGAACAACTTCCACTCAGCTCATTGAATGGACAAAGACTGAGTTTGTGTGAGTTTGTAGCCTTCACTCCTATATTATAGTCTCTTGTGCATGAGAATGTCTACTTTATAATGTAAGAAAATGGAAACCTTAACACCAACCCACACATAAAATTCTCCACATACAGTCTGACCTGCATGCAAGATATGCTGGGAAAATAGTGGTTCTGAACGTGTGAGAGTGGCCAACTAATATTTGTTTTAACTTGAAGCACACCTTACCATAGGGAACCTACACCCTCTACTTCCTGAATGTCTGCAAATCAGAGACTGCATAGATCAGAGATCTAGGATACAACCAAATAAGACTGGCAAAAAAATCAATGAAACTGTTCTTAATGATATTCTGATACATTCACATATAGGTGCATGGTACAGTTGTCATCAGGGAGGGAGAAAGCCATACAGACACAATCCCACAGCCAGACATTATGCAGAAAAGGAATATAAATTTGAGGTCTCCATTTGGTCCCTCCTTTTGAAGATTTGAAAATGATGTGGTGAAAGAGAAAGAAGCAGAAATTTAGATAACAGAAAGACTACTATTTTATAGTTTGGATAGGGTAATTCAAATAGCACAGTAGAATTAGGATTGTTATTTTAAACAAAATATGCTCATTTTCATTATGATGATAAAAACTTATTCAATTTATACAAAGGATGCTTAAAGCTTGTTTTGTGAAAGGATTAATAGAAAAGGTGACAGTGAGAACAACCTTAGCAGCATAAATCTGAGTATTCATTTAGAAAGATATTAATATTTATATTTCTATCTGATGATGTCTGTTTGGAATTTTATAAAACCTGCTTTGATTAGGGCTCATAAATGCTTCAACCTTCCTTCTTGCCCATTGACCAAAGGTAGATGAAAAAGAGGGTTAATAGGACAAAGGGATTTGTTGAATTGTTTAGAAGTAGTTCTTTGGAGGGATTCCAAATCTTTGTTATCTGGATATCAGCAGCCCATTCCAATAGCAAGCACCAAAACTGAATCAGTAACAGCATCTTGATCCAGCAGAAACTGCAAAGCTCCACTGAATCTGCAAGAGTCAGCTCAAGTGCCAAGAAATAGCTGGAATACCATAAGAATTTCTTTGCTGAATTCTCTCTACAAAGTCATGACAAGTGAAGATCAGCAAAGGCCAGGGAAGCATTGCATGACTTGGCAGTGCAAGAGGGTCTTCAGCAAAGGCCAGTGAAGTGTTGCAAGGCAAACAAACGCAAGAGCTTTTACCACTGTCTGTGAACTTCTAGTTACATTCTTTCTAAACATTACATGTCCTCTCAAGGGTCTACCTCAGCAAAATATTCTCTCATGCGTCTGCTTCAGCAAAACTTTCACTTGTCTGCTTCACCAAAATATCCTCTCATAAGACAACTTCTAGTAAAACATCACATGACACACCTGAGTCTCCAAAGAAACTAGCAATTTTCATTTCACATAACCCTTTCTATTTGAAAAAAAAAATGTCTTTTTTCTAGCATTAACAATTTATACAATAGAAATAATTATAAGAACCATAAAATTAGAATTTTATATCATATTTGAAATAAATAGCTTAAGTACAATATAGTCAAACAAAACAACACTGTTTTATATCAATATACAATAAGTCAAACAAAATAACCTTAAATTTCTATCAATATACATAAATTGATTCCAAAGTAAAATATTTAAGACTAGTGTATTTTACTTTTTATGAATTTATTTATTGCTCTATTATTTTTTTCTTTTCCCACATCATTAGATATGAGAAAAAGATAAGAGATAAAGATAAAAGAGAAATCCCTGGTTGAAACTTTATTTTGTAATCTCCCTGATCATAATCAACAACAACCTATCACCATTGATGACAACAACCATAATGCATCAAAGGAAAAAGAAACCATCCACCCCGACTAAGGGACCTGAATGAAGGTCTTCTTACTATTACTTCCTGATAAAATTGGGGCAAAGAATTTTTGTTTGAGGCATAAGGAAAAATAAAATGGTTAGTCTTTTAAAAGCTAGCTATAGCATTTGTTGTCCAATCTCTGAGTGATTGATGATTTGGGCTAGCCCTTTAGAAATTGATTTGCATGCACACTTTCTAGAAATCAGTAAATGAGATAATCTGTAAGAATGAATCACCTAGGCTATTTTTTTTTTTGGTGAAAATATTCATGTTTTAGCTGAGCAGAAGTTTTCTCTGGTCAGATATAATCTTTATGTTTTTTGTTGGTAACCATATTTTCTCATTCCCTATAGATTCATAAGCATGACCTGTTATTAAAACTGTTGCATGTTTCCATTCTAATGTCAATGTATACTTATAGTACATTGGTTGGCCTAGTTCCTTAACTTTTTTTAAAACCCACTTTCTCTCAGCTGCTCTTGTTCCTTTTCTCCTTTCTTTTCTTTTCTTTTTAACCAATATTAAGAAAATTTAGAACTAGTGAAGTAATATTTAGCATGTCGTTGGGGGATTTCGCTCTTTTTATTTGTTTAATAAGCATCTATTTTACAGTATGATTGACTCTTTCTATTAACTGCTTGTCCTGTGGAATTGTGCTATATACCAGCAACATGCTTTATGTTGTAATATGCAAAGAATTTCTCCATGTTGTTGGATACATTGGAGGGAACATTATCAAGTCTTAATTCGTACAGGTATACTCATAATTGCCATTATTCCATTAAGTGTGGGTTTATACAAACAACATTTTCAGAAATTAAAGCAGTAGCCCATTGAAGCCCTTCATATGTATTAAAGTTATGATATACATATATATATAT
>NW_022196905.1:49593966-49695075 GCF_008632895.1 Mastomys coucha | reverse complement strand
ATATATATATATATATACTTTTGTTTTTCAAATTCTGCAAAATGAAAAACATCCATCTGCCAGATATCATTTCTGATATCAGGTAATAGAGTTTTGTTAACCATATAAGACTTTTACTATTACTATTATTATTTTTGTCTTGCTTCCAAGTGATAAAAGTTTTGAAAACATTTCCATTTTTATGATGTTTCTTGTCAAAGTGGTTAACTTGTAACGTTTAACTTTTGAGGATTATGTAAGTGTCAAATTTGTGAGGATTTTTGTTTTGTTTTGTTTTGTTTGTTTGTTTGTTTGTTGTGACTATTTTAGCTTGCTTAGTACCTCTGGGCTGATCAAAGGACGGTAGCTCATATTGTTTGCTCTGGGGCCTTGAACTGTCAGACCACTCTGTTTGTTTCCCTATGGCAAGAAATTATCTCTAATGTCTCTCTAGAGTCTACAATCCTTTGACCAATGTTTGACGTTTCCACGGTGGCTACAATGCCCTGGAAGCGTTTGTGGTTTATAGTGACCAGAACCTGCTTGTTCTCTTCTACAAAAATCATATTCTCTAAAGTCAAAATAGCAGCTACGTAGAGCTCTGAATCTTACAATTGCTTTGCAATTGAAGCCTTACAATTTCTTTGCAAATGACCACAATTTAAGCATCTGGCATTTTGATTTCTGAAACTTCTAATTCCAGTTTGCTCTATGATATTGGCATGATGCACCTGAGAGCCAGTATCAGTAGTTTCCTCATCCATTAGTCCATTGAGCTCCTTGTGCTCTCAGTGGTCTGATTGCTTTCTTACATTCAGTATGTGCATTTTCAAATTCCAATATTTTTATCAATGTCTGGTTTCAGGGTTTGCTGTGGCTCTAGTTACAACCAAACCCAGTCTCTTTGTAAAAAGTCAGAAAATGTTTCTTTAGGACCCTGTATTACCTTGGTAAATGAGGTGGAACCCACCCCCCTGTACTTCTCAATTATAACCCAAGTTCTTTTTTTATTAGATATTTTGTTTATTTATATTTCAAATGTTCTCCCTATTCCTGGTTTCCCCCCTGAAACCATACCCCTGCCCCCTGCTCACCAACCTACTCACTCCTACTTCCTGGCTCTCGCATTCCCCTATACTGGGTCATAGAGCCTTCATAGGACCAAGGGCCTCTCCTCCCATTGATGACGAACAAGGATATCCTCTGCTACATATGCAGCTGGAGCCATAAGTCCAACCATGTGTACTCTTTGGTTGGTGGTATCGTCCCTGGGAGTTCTGAGGGTACTGGTTAGTTCATATTGTTTTTTATCCTAAGGGGCTGCAAACCCTTTCAGCTCCTTGGATCCTTTCTCTAGCTCCTCCATTTGGGACTCTGTGCTCAGTCCAATGGTTGACTCTTGTATATTTACACAATGGAATACTACTCAGCTATTAAAAACAATGAATTCATGAAATTCATAGGCAAATAGATGGAACTAGAAAATACCATCCTGAGTGAGGTAACTCAATCACAAAAGAACACACATGGTATGCACTCACTGATAAGTGGATATTATCCCAAAAGCTAGGAATAACCAAGATACAATTCATAGACCACATGAAGCTCAGTAAGAAGGAAGACCAAAATGTGGATACTTTGGTCCTTAGAAGGGGGAACAAAACACCCATGGAAGGAGTTACAGAGACTGAAGTAATGACCATCCAGGGACTGCCCCACCTGGGATCCACTCCATATTCCAAGTTCTTAAAACAAAAACACAACATTACTTAGTTACATCATCAGATTGGATTTCTTCTAGTAGCATAACACCCTTCACCAAACAGTTGGTCTTTAGTAACATTTATCTTACATGCTACATTATGTTATTCTATTTTTGTAGCTTCATGCTTCCACCATGATAATCATTATAAGTGTTGACCATCCTATAGCACAGCTGACCCAAATCGCTTTCTATCTTGGGGAATAACTCTATGCTTCATAGCCCAGTTACCTAACATTTCTTTAACAAATGGAGAATACAAGTGATATAATACAGTAGTCTCTTTAAAGTGCTTTAAATCTACCATTTCTATTGTATGTCATGTCAACTCATTAGAAGCATGACTACCATCATAATCAGGCACATGCTGCACAAGGACTGGGAGGGCTGTGCTGCCCCAAGCAAATCTTCTGGAAGTGCACTTGGCTGAACACTAACCTGTTGTCCTTTTCCTGATCTTCCCAGCTTCTTTTATCACAGAAGTGCTCTGGGGACCTCACAGTGCATGGAGCAGGGCAGAGCTGCAGTTTGCCTTCCAGCCTAGTGTGTTTTCTTCTTTCATCATAAGGTAAATTCTCTGTCTCACACATCAAACCTGAAACTTGTTCTCTTCCAAACAGCTCTTTTGTTTTCCAAGTACTTCAACTTCAATCTGCAACATTCACTTTTTTATTTATTTTTATGTATTTATTTTATTTTTTTATATTTTTTATTAGATATTTTCTTTAATTACATTTCAAATGATATTTCCTTTCCTGATTTCCCCTCATGGGGAAACAAAACCTGTTCTCTTCCCCCTCTCCCTACTCACCAACCCACCCTCTCCCCCTTCCTGGTCCATGCATTGCCCTACCCTGGGGCATAGATCCTTCACAGGACCAAGGGACTCACCTCTCATTGATGACCAACTAGGCCATCCTCTGCTACATATGCAGATGGAGCCATTAGTCCCACCATGTGTACTCTTTGGTTGTTGGTTTAGTCCCTCGGAGCTCTGAGGGTACTAGTTAGTTCATATTGTTGCTTGTCCTAAGGGGCTACAAACTCTTCAGCTCCTTGAGTCCTTTCTATAGCTCCTTCACTGGGGACCCTGTGCTCAGTCCAATGGATGGCTGTGAGCCTCTACTTATGTACTAGTCAGGTACTGTCAGAGACTCTCAGTAGACAACTATATCAGTCTCCTGTCAGCCAGCACTTGCTGGCATCCAGAATAGTGTCTGGATTTGGTGACCATATATGGGATGGACTCCCTGATAGAGCAGTCTCCGGATTGTCCTTCCTTCAATTTCTGCTCCATAGTTTGTCACTGCAACTCCTCCCATGGGTATTTTGTCCACCCTTGTAAGAAAGAAAAAGTATCCACTCTTTGGTCTTTCTTCTTGAGTTTCTTGTGGTTTGTGGATTGGAAACTCACTAAGTACCTAACCAACTAACTGCAATCCAATCTAATACAAGAGAATTGAGTGAATCTCCTGAATTTTGTGCTTGCCTATAGCCCCAATCTTTTTAAAAAGAGGAATTAAGAAAGACTGTGAAGCAAAATCAGAAATCCCTCCATGGGAGCAAGTCAAAAGGCCACGCACTGGGATGCGTTTTCTATTTTGCCAACTTCCTTAAACGTTTCCAACACATCAAACCCTGTCTTCTCCTCTACTACATTAAAAGCAGTTACTCATTATGTCTAAGTGGCATTGTATACAACCTGTAGCCTTAGATTCTTCTTTTTGTTCCCATGTGTAAGAGGTTTAATTGAAAGGGAGGGGGTAGCAGAGAAAGAAGTTGGGGGGGGGAGAGTTAGACTTTGATTTTTCAAAACCTACTTTAATTAGATTTCTTTGACTTTTCAACCTCCTATCAAGCCCAGATCAAAAGGAAGGAGAAAAAGATGGTTAATAGGACAAAGGGGTTGGTGGACCTGTTTAGAAGAAGTTCTTTGGAGTCAATTCCAATCTTTGTTATCAGGATATCAGCAGTCCATTCCAAAGCAAAACCAAATATGAATTAGTAGCAGAGGTTTGATTCAGCAGAAACCATGAAGCTCTGCCTAATTGATACAAATCAGCAGAGATGGCAAGAAATAGCCAGAATATATGAGAAATTCTTTGGTGCATTTCTCCCTATGAACTTACAGCAAGCAAAGATCAGTGAAGACCAGTGAAGCACTGCATGGTGAACCAATACAATAGCCTCATTCACTGACTGTTGGGTTATACTTATACTCTTTCCAAACATCATGAGTCTTCTCAAGTCTCTGCCTCTGCAAAACATCCTCTCACATTACTGCTTCAAGAAAACATCCTCTCATGAGACGGCATCCAATAAAACATCACAGGGCACAGCTGAGTTCCCGAAGAAACCTGAAATGTCCATTTCATGTTAAAGCCTTCTGGGATCATCTTCATGCCTATCCCCTTAGCATCTACATTACATCTTTTGATTTCTGTTTGAATTATAGCTTTTACCTGTCTCTGCAGAAACTTTGCTGTTTAATATCTGTCTCAGATTTTCCACTGTCTATTTACAAGTGGTATTTAACTGAGTGACAATCTATTGACCATATTTTAACTGCAATACTGTAAAGCCCTGATTCTACATGTGAGCTTTTTGAACCATGAATTTGACAGCAAAGAAACACAAATTGTTAAATAGTTAGTATAATTAATAAAATTTGATTTTGATTTATATGGTCTCCTAAGACAACTATTATTAGAATAGCAATTTTAAAGTAATCTATGATGTCTTCTGTCAGGGTGACTTGTCTGTATTTTGCCAGGGAAGAACACAGAAAACAGAGAAAAAAAGAAAAAGGAGATTAAAAACATGTTTACCAAAACACAAAGCTTAAACTGGGGTTAATATTTCTGACTAGATTTATGGCTTTTATTTTAATCATACTTTAAGTAGTTAAAAGATCATCATTTATAAATATAAACTATTGAAAAAGCAATCAAGTTTGGAAATATTCACATTTATTTGGTAGTTACTTTTCAAATGTCTGGAATATTTTTAGTGAACACACTTTCAGTCTGTTATAAAAAAAGTTAAATTAAAGGTTTGTTATTATCATTTAATTGTAAATGTTTTCATTTGTGTTTCATAAAATTGCATGTATCAAACATTGTCACAAAAATGTCTGCCATTAATGGAATTAGTTTTTGTATTTATAATCAAATATTTCAAATAAAACCAAAATAGTTTTATGTATTTTAGCATCTGGCTATAAATTCTACTTGTCTGAAATCACAGTTTTTGTAGGTACATGTTATGTACTTAGTAGCCTCATTACTCAGGTTTAATTTCGATTGTAAACATTCTTTTGATGCTGTCACAGAAATTCATTTTGTGTCTCACAAATCAAATATTTAGCTATACAAAAAGAAATAATGCTTGACAAGAACTGTCACACGGATATGCCATTAACTGAGACATTATGTAATTCAACCTTGATGAAGGGCTTGATGCAAAATTCATAACTTCCATTTGAGTCAAGCACTTGTATATTCATTTATCAGATAAGTACCACCTTGAACAGGCTGTTTTTTTATGGTGATGCTCTTTGACCTATTATTCATATATTTAAATGATGATGATAGAAAATGCTTCTTAAATACTTAAACCATTTTATCCCTGGTGGCATTTCATAACCAGTTCACTACTGAATGGTTGCTAAGTAAAATGTGAGATGAAGCTTTATTGGAAATTAAAAGAAGTAGAATCAAAGATCAAATTTGCATGAAGCTTAATCAAATTTCATCACAGCAGCACCACCTATTGGTGATTGGTTTCAGTAGGAGTGAAATAATGTTGCTTGTGTTAATTTATATTTTGAATTAAGATTCAAATATTTAATAAAAAATACCATTGATTGAATCAGTCCATAGTCTGTGATCATATTTTCTGTTTGATAAATTCTGCACAAATCATTCTCTTTCTAGATTTCAAGTTTTATATTCTGAGAGAACTCAGTATTCAATCTCTTTTGCTATTTTATATGTTATGTTCTTTGATTGCTTTATTAAATTGTGTTGTTGTGTTTAATTTTATAGTATGGTTATATGAAGCATTCAAGTATGGAGTTCATTTCATGTTCTTTTAATTCTTCTATAAAATCATTTCAGTGGCTTTGGACTCCGTATTTTCAAAATAGGTAATTTTACTTATAATCTGTAGTAGAGTACATATTTTGTAAATTTGTACTATGCTCCATGTTCAAAATCACTGATGATTATTTGTGGTCACATTTTATACTACAAAAGAATATGTTCATTCTAAACAGGACAAATGGGAGCTTTATTGCTTTTGTTAACACAGAGAAGTTCTGGTGATATTTGTCAGCACAGAGTTAAAACATGAGCAATGGTAATCTTTCTCAGATGCAAATATATAATAAATTACAGTGAAAAAATTACTTTGTATTAGGGAGCATAGTGTTAACCACATAAAACAGAACAGAAATATTTATTGTTTTTTTTAACATAAAAATGTGATTATAGGCTATTTTCATACTGAAAAGAAAATGAGAAGCTAAATACCACAAAACTTTATGTATCACCAAATTGCAATATAAAAGTTATTAAGTCATAGATGCATATATTAGGAACTTTTAGTCCAATATATAATGTAAAATATTGACTATGCTTACTTTAATGTGAGTATATTGCTTTCATGATCAACATATACCACATTCACTTATAAAAATTTACAAATGAAAGAATTCTACTTAAGTTGGATGCTTGACATTAGCTAAAGTCTTTTGCTTCTGGATAAAAGGAAATAATGGGTACATTAAGGAAAATCAAAATCTTTTTTAAAGTCTTATGAATAGCTACCCATTAATAAACTAATTTTACAATGTAAAATCAAGAATTCAAATGGAATTACTGTATATGGCTAACAATGCCACATGAAGAACACAGGGTACCAGAGTTGGGGTTTCCACTGCCGTGATTAAAGTACAAAACAAAACAAAATAAAGTATGACGAAAACCAACTTGAGCAGGCAGGGTGTGTTTTACCTTATCATCATCCAGAGAAGTAAGGACAAGGGGTTAAGATAGGAACATTGAGGCATGGTTTGATCTGGAGACCTTTGAGGAACACTGCTTACTAGGCTTTGCTGTTATTGTTGATTGATTGATTAACCTGCTTCCTTTGCCAATTCAGTACCTCCTTATCCCTAGGTCTGGTCTCCTCATGATCACTGATCTCTATATCTTATCCAGCTGTGTTTTTCTGTGATGCTTTCCTTTGCTGCAATGATATTCTTTCATGGGGTAGCTAAACTTATTTGTGAGTATGAGGATGGGTCTTCTTAATACATGAATGCTCTCTGGAAATAATCTTATAGAAATAGTGATAAACAAGCTTTAGTAATGCACTGGGCATATCTTAATCCAATCAACTTCAAAGTTAGGATTATGCACCATGGAAATTAAGACAATTATTCCATGTGTTCAATCTTTGAATATTCTGTTCTTTCATTTTAGAGAGTCAATATGTGTCTACTATTTTTTACTCTGAAAACTATAATTCAAATAATTTTGGCATGAATAAATTTCAGCAAGCACCCTATATAATAATCATCATCTTTCAATTCCCTATAATTTTGAGGCAATTTCCATATGATATACTATTATTATGTTCTTGTAGGCTAATTGGTAATTATACCTTTAAAAAGGGTCCTTGGAAATAAAACTTACTCTTGAGGAAAAATTATGTGTAATTTTCCTCAATAACATTTCAGTCCACATACATATATTAAATTTCCTTTACATCAGAGAAAGATTGATTTGTCCTTGTAAAATAAGACGTGAGTGCATAGGGTTAAACTGTTAGCAAAATTCATATGACATGATAAAATTCATTCTCAGAATGGAAATCATTCTCCTACCTCTTCATCCTCAAATATAAATTAGGAAAAGTCAGAGAAATGATGTAACACAAGTATCAGTGAGGAAGAACAGCAAAAGGAAACATTACTATGCTACTGATAACACTAGTGCCTATCTGAAACACTGGAAGGGTTGTGGTTTATTATTGTACATGCCCTGTTAATGAAGCCAAATAGAAACATAGGTGTGTCTCATAATTAAGAACATTAACTTGTAGGTTGATGCCTTGTAGTGTTCCCCCCATCTACTTTAGGACACCTATTATTATTGTCCTTGTACAATGTTCAGCTCACTTTTAATCAGCCATGTTGTAAGCCTATGTATGAGATTTCTGACATTCATCAGAAACCCTCTATCATAACAAATTCCCAGATTCTAGTTTGAGTATTAATAGATTTTGTCAAGGATCAAAATCTAGACAAGTCTAAACTAGTTCACCACATATAAAAGAATGATAACCAGCAAAGTTAGCCAGATTAGGGAAATACTTGGCCAGTGTGTGTTTGGACATCTTTGATATCTCTTTTGTCTTTATGCACCTATGCCTGGGGTGTTTGGTTTCTGCTCTGCTCGATTACCCTTACAGAGTAGCCTCATCTAATGTTGATGGTCTGGAAAACTGTGATCCAGGGTGAAAAACAGGCCATTTCTTAGTACCTGTATAGTGTGGCTTAATATTCTAGAACAAATTCCTAATTTTAAGATATTTCTCTTTTTTCAAAAGTTGCACCACAGTCAACTCTTTAGAATTGTGTTAAAAGGCTAACTGCTTAAACTAGTTGGATGTGAAAGCAAAGATGGCTGCTATTTACTGTATAAAAGCTTTTTTACTTACTGACTGTCCTAGTGAGTTTTGTGATGACGTTAGTGTCATGAAGAGACACACAACCATGGCAACTTTTATAAATAAATGATTTAGTTAGGACTTGCTTGCAGTTTTAGAGGTTTAATTCATTATTATTATTATAGTAGGGAGCATTGCAGCATGGAGTCAGACATGATGTTGGAAAAGTAGATGAGAGTTCGACATCTATGTACATGGCAGTAGAAAAAGAGACTTTGGACTTGACTTGGGCTTTGGAAACCTCAAAGCCTACCCTAGGTGAAGTACTTCCTTCAACAAGGACACACCTCCTAATCTTTTCAAATAAAGCCACTCCACTGTAACCAAACGGTCAAATCTATGAGTCTGTGGAGGTCATTCTCATTCAAACCACATGCTGACTTTGTCTCTTATCCTCTATAAATGTTATCACCTGTATCTTTTATTGTCTCTATTCATTAATCAATCTACATATTTATATTTACTACACATTTCTAATCTCAAATATCTCAAAAAGTGTTTCATCATGGAATTAAAAAATGCCCTAAATTATCAGTTCAAGGTGAGATCAAGGTTATATTTTGTATGTGCATAAATTATGGAATAATTAAGTTAAATTAGTCAGCATATATTTCTTGTTACATAGTTATTGTTTAGTAAGATGAAATATATTAAATAAACTATCTTGGTAGTTTTCAAATAAATACATTAGATTATTATGAATTGTAGCTAATGTTCTATGTGATTTTTTTTTCAAAATATTTCCCTCCTCTCCCTGACACTTCACAACTTTGGATCAGCTTCTTCTCATTTCTCATTTTACTAGTTTCACTCCCAGCTTCTGGTAACAGTCATTGGACTATTTGTTGATTTATTGGTTTTCTTACTGTATATAGTTGATATTTTAACAATGGACTCAAGATATTTTGTGACAGTAGGTTGTATTATCTTCCTGCATTAGCTTATTTCATTTAACACAATATGCACCAAAATCATTAATAATATAGTAAATGACAAAATTTCTACATATTTATACTGATTCCTTTTTGTCATGTATGCATACTATGTTTTATTGATTAATCCCTTATCAATATATACTTAATATATTTATTTTTCAAATGTGATCAGTTATCATGAATATATTCATACTTTAGCCAGTTTCGTTTTAGAGATTTATCTGATTGTCAAAGTCTTTTTTATCCCAATCTAAATCTGTGAACTCAGTACAACTACTATTGTATTTACTGCTACTTTTGTAGATATTCAAGGCAATCATTTAATATTAGGTCAAAAGATGTATGAAGTTTTTATTTAGATTCTGTTCTTTACATTTTAATGTATTGAAGATTATATATAATCTGCTGAGGGAAACTATCTGAGATATAAAAATATGTCTATGAAAGATATTAGCAAAAATTTCCTAGTATTGTAGTTTAAATCCTGAGATAAAATCTTGAATTTCTCAGGAATGTTGCCCAGATTACAATGATATTCACAGTCACTCATATAAGCATAATTTTTATAATTGCCTTATACTCACTTCTTTATCTCATAGGACTATGCATCTGAAGCAATTAAATTCATCTAACTCTTTGTGTTTATACAGGGAAGTTTTCCACTAAGTGCAACCCACAGGCACAACAAAGAAAGTAATTTATCTTATTGTATAGTACTCATTGTCTCAAGTAATTTTTTTTAGCAAACACATTTATGTAATCTTCCTGAAAGCAGCACAGATTTTCATATGAAGATAGGTACTGAGACCATGACATGCACTCTTGAAGATTATATGACAAGAAAGGAATAAAATTTTCTGTCCTCTGAATGACAAAGTGAAACAGCCTCTTAGCAGCCTACCATAGAACTGAACAAAATCAAAAATATAACAACATTTATATAGTTATTTAGATGGAATATTTACCATTGTCAAGATATTACAAATAATTTACTATTATTGGCAGTCATACTGTCTATAAATGATACTATTTGGATCTATCCTTGTATGTATCTTGAATATCTTTTAGAACTTGAGTACATTACATTATGGAACTATTCTCAAAGATATTGCTGAATTCTTTTTAATATTTTGTTTTGAAATATTTTCTTTGGTTTATCCACAATAAATTGTGATGGCAGTATATTTCTATATTCCTCATTTTTGAGTATCCAAGAAAGAATGGTTATCCTAAGACTAGAACATCCTGGATTTCATAGAGAAAACTAGGCCACCCAGAGTTTATAGCAGTTTCCAAGGACTGAAAAGGTGTGAATGAAAAACATGGAAAACTTACCTCCAAATACATGCTAACAGCCTCCTTTGTGACAGAAAGTAGATTTATTTCCATAGCAAGACGTGGGAATTATGTCTTTTTCAGCAATAATGGTCAAACTGAATTCCTAAGAATTCTTAGCATATATAAATATATATGATTTCTGAGAATGACATTCCTTCTATTCGTTATACAGTTGAGCATAGTAAAGATATAAAGTTACAAAGTTAGCAAGTTATACATTTCTTGTTAGTAAGTTGATTTTTTCTTTTATAAGTAATTGAGCAGGTCCACTTTTCTAAACAAAAGTTGAAAACAAGTTCCATATAAGGATTGTAGCAACTTAAGATTACCTATGGGTAGATTTTGTAATGTCAACCCTATTTGTTAATAGTTTTAAGTTAACTTTTTTCTTACATGTGTTATAGATTTTTTCACCTCTCCCAATTAATTTAGAGATCCTGAGATAAGCAATGAGCTTATAAATGCTGAGATAAAAGAAAGTTTATACTTTAGAAAAAAATTAGAAATCTAAGAGGAAATATTTACAGACTTAAACATCAGTGATCACATTTTGTCATCTTAAAAGCTACAAAATCCATCAAATGAGGATGAGATGAGCAACAGCAATCCCTCTTGGGAATAGTTTACTCTCCTGCTGTTTTGTAAAGCACATTGTGTTTTTCCCTGGACTGTTCCATTATGCTCTCCTTCTCCTTGTCACAGAGTAAGGAGATCTGTCTGACCCAGGAAAGATACCTTGGAGGAACATTTTTAAACAGAAGTTCTTGAATCTGGAGTGGAAATGTCAAATCTTAGTTCCACAGACCACCTTTTACATAAATTCGAACAGCATGTAACAATACTGCATAGTATATACACCTGAAATACATTTGCATTCCTGAATCCAGTAAAACCAAATTCTTGATCAGAGAGATAGAATAGAGAGAGCATAGAAGGCCCAAGAGTAAGTAGCAAAGAAGTCTTTGGTTCACAGTGGATAACAGATCAGGCTTAGGGATAAGAGGTTTGAGGATCATGTGCTTATACAGTGGTAAAAGTATTTAAAAATCTGTAGAAATTTGGAATTTGAGTGTGTCAATTCTTGGTCATTGAGGCTGATTATTAGGTGCTTTTGCATAAGACATTGATGCTATGCTTTAATCTCTTATTCCAAGGACAGAAAAATGATATAAGGCAAATAAGTAGTCTGGTATATGTTTATGGAGTTCAGGTTCCAGCAAGCAAGACAGACAGAGCAAGCTCTGGGAGCAAGCAGAAAGATAGGTGAGGAAGGAGCCAGGAGCAGAACAAGAATGAGTTGGCACAGACTTAGACAGTTATTCCAAAAGGAGGATTCCTTTGGTGTCGTGTGAAAAAAAAGCCAACCCCAAGAGTTAGCAGGGAGTGGGTAGAAAAGGAGAGCAATGATGGGAAAATATAAATACCATGGTGACAGGAAATTTAATACAAAGCATCCCTAAAAGACTTGTCAGAGAGAGGTGTACAGAATTGCAATGTGATCGATTCCCAATGCCCACACACTGACAAAACCTTTATAGTAGTTGTAGGTTGAAGGAGCCAAGGGAGAAAGTCTAAGCAGACATTTCCAATATGCCACTTACTAGAGTAGTCAAAAAGAGTTGAATGTTTAAAACATATTGGGGAGAGCCCAAAGTTAGGTCTTCAGAATTTGGAGTTGAATATGATAGGTGGAAGAAGCAAGAAATAAAAAAAAAATGATGCTCATCTAGGGAGGGTCCAATCAGCAACCTGGTTTATTTAGGAGAGTCTGGACCCCTTAAGAAGGGACATCTACTTGTATTCTCCATGTTTCTTGGTACCATATATTTGCAAAAAGGTATAATAAAGAAACTGCCAAAATAAAATGGTCACTCCATTCAAAGAATTTTTTTAATATTAGATAAGTGAGAAAATATGCAGAAGCATCTGTGTTACCACAGCTTTTTGACCTGTGCCCAAGTGCATGAAAAAAAAAAAGACTCTGAAACTAACTGATTATTAATAGTTTCCTAGTACAAAAAGTTGTGTTTGTTCCCCAACTAGCTCATAACTCAGTGGTTCCATTTATTCTATTCTAAGTCTTGCCATGATAGGGTTACCTCTCCATTTCTGTCATCATTCAGGGTGAATCATCTGAACTTTATTCACTTTCAAGAAATATTCTCTCTATACTAGAACTTCCACATTCCTATTTCCTGCCTAAACTCATAGGCCAAGAGCATTTTATTGACAGGGGAAGTTTTTAAACATTGCACAATAGATTCCCTCTACACATCTGGCAGAGAGAAAAAGGAGTACACTGGACATGCCCAAGACTAGGCAGTCAAGAGGAAATAGTGAAGATAGAAGAGATGGAAAATACTAGGGAATACTGATTATAGCAAGAGAACAGGGAATCATAGATTATCAGGAGAATGAGTAGCCAGGAGTAAAGAAGTCCATAAACAAAAGCAGGCCTTGGAGAATGGGGTAGATGTGTAGAGACTTTGAGATGCATAAGAAGTACTTGTGAGTATACACTGAGGGAGCCTGAAGCTAACATGGGCTTTGATGCAACCAGAGGTGCATGTCAATGGAGGACCATATGACCCTCCTGCCAGAGACAAGGGATTTGGATTCTATTGGGGATGGATAATCCATTTCCAAAGTTTTGGAGAAATGTTTTTTTATCTAACCACAAGAAATTTTTCTGTTGTCTAGCTTGAACTCATGTCTAGGAATATAGACTACCTGAGAGCAAAGAGTAGCTTTTGATAACCCACTGCAGGGCATTTCTGCTATGCTATACACTGCTTAGCTTCAATGCCTTTTTTCCACTCAAGGGAAGGTACAAGATTTAATGATCCTACAACTCTCTTACTCTGCATATATGAATAACCATCACCATGCAGACAAAGTCAAGTTTTCCTGCCTTTCTTCAATCTATCTTCTTTTAAGATTAGCTCTAATAGTTTGGGGGCCTACATGAAGACTGAGCTTCACATATGTGCTACATATGTGCATAGGGCCTAGATTCAGCCCTTGTATCCTTTTAGTTAGTGGTTTAGGCTCTGAAAACCTATGTTAGTTGACTCTTTGATCTTCCTGTAGAGTTCTTAGCCCATCCAGGGTCCTTATTTCTTCCCCTATCTCCTTCATAAGAGTCTCTGAGCTCCATCTCGTGTTTAGCTGTGGTTCTCTGTATCTGTTTCAATCAGCTGCTAGGTAGAGCCTCTCAGGGGACAGTTTTGGTAGGCTCCTGCCTGCAAGTATAAGAGAGTATAGTTAATAGTGTCAGGGATTGGTACTTGCCCATGGGATAGGTCTCAAGTTGGACACTAAAATAAACCCATATACCCACTGAACACTTGTTTTAGACAAAGAAGGTAAAATCATATAATAGAAAAAGAAAGCATGTTCAACAAATGATGCGGGTCTAACTGTATGTCTGCATGTAGAAGAATACATGTTAATCCATATTTGATACCTTGCACAAAACTTAAGTCCAAGGGGATCAAATACCTCAATGTAAAACCAGATACATTAAATCTAATAGAACAGAAGGTGGGGAGTAGCCTTGAACACATTGGTACAGGAGACATCTTCCTGAACAAAATACCCATGGCTCAGGCTCTAAGATCAAACATTGACAAGTGAGACCTCATGAGACATAAAAACTACTGTAAGGCAAAGGACATTCTCAATGAGGCAAAACAATAGCCTACTGATTCAGAAAGGATCTTCACCACCACTCCTTCATGTTAGCAAAGATTATTGATCTTGGGTAACAGATAGGAATACACATACACACACACACACACACACACACACACACACACACACACACACACATCCACATCCACATCCACACCTATTTAGTGTTGAACACTACATAGCCTCTCATATCTTATTCCCTACAGTCTGACTAGTTGTTCATCTAGGTATTAAGCACTCCATGAACCTATATCCATGCACTCACTAATAGTTATAATTGAATTCAGGGTATTAACAGCAGAACCCATGAAGCTGGGATTGACAAGTGGCTAAAAGGAGATGGCAGATAGGAGATGTTATAGGAGAATGAGGAGAGGTAAATTTTATCAAAATATGTTGTATACACATATGAAATTCTCAAACAATGAAAACATAAAAGACAAATAATATAGTTAGTTACCTGTGTGTACTTATAAGCACTGCATCACAAATAGTTGCCAAGTAAAGATTCTCTTTGGGTCTTATTTTTCAAATGAAAACTTTAACCTAAGAGATGGAGACAAAGAAACTTCATTCAGAAATTCAAAACAAAGTACATCAACTTGAGGAATTGATGTATGGTGTCCCAGTAGGTATTTGAGTTCTGGGTTTAAGAAAAGAAGAAGACTATGATCACTAATCTTCTTGATGGAAATAAGGTGACTCTTGTCCTTCCCTACTATGGGAAGGCGTTTCTTCTCGTGATCAATTATAATAGCCATGCAAATGAGGCAAGTACTACACCATACTATTGGTATTGTGTTAAAGCTGGAGTCTTTTCAGTACATACATATTTCATGATTTGCATATAGTGACAATTGAGAAAATCATCTGGCTCTTTATTTTATCATATAGTTTACATAACTCAAATGCATTTTCAAGAATATTTAAACACAAAGTGGAATTCTGAATGACAGGAGACAGAGCTGCCATAAAAAAGCTACAGTTTTTTTGGTTCCCTCTGGTCTAACTTTCTGTCTTCTTGGTCTCAAAAATCATTTTAAAAAATCATATGTATGTATAAATTTATTTAGTTATATAATGTATATAATATTATATAATTATATATACATAAAATTACATATATTTCATTTGAAATGATAGTGCACTCATTCATTAGTTCTCATAAATTTGTCACAATGAAATCTTTGTTAAAATTCCAAATTTTTATTGTGTTTAAAGGGAGATTAAATTATGGTGCTTTCATCTCAATCCAATAGTTCTAGAACTCCAAAATATTACTTAGAACATATTGTAGAATAGGGTTGTTCATGTTTGTCAACTTAACAAACAATAGGAAGAAGTAATGTTGTCCAAGGAACTGCTGCTTCCTTCAGGTTGATATGTGGACAGGTCTAGAGGGCATTTCTTGACTACTATTGAAATGTCACTGAAATTTGGTAACCTGGTAGGTGTGTGTGTGTGTGTGTGTGTGTGTGTGTGTGTGTGTGTGTGTCTGTGTGTGTGTAACTCAAATATAGAAAGAAATAATTTGAATGTATACATTCAAATTCTAGTAAAATATTCCTAATGGTATAGGCCTTTCAATTTCTCTATTAACCATATTCCTGTGTATGTTAAAAGTCTGTCATATTCTTTTTTTTTGGATTTGCCATTCAGCAGAAGATAGGAATTCCCAGAAATATCTCCTTGTATATATACTGTAATAGGCACACTCTAGGAGCTGCAAGATCCAGGTGAATGAGAGAACAACTTTCTCTTCATTTTATATGGTTTCTTCTTTTTCTCTTTAAGTTCTGGTAGTTACTCACTTCACAATCATCTATGTGAATCATCTCTTGCATATTAAGAGCATTTGGATATTTAGAACTTGGAGAAAGAAATGATTTAGTGGCTTGTTTCTCAAATTTGAGGTAGTCAATAGTTTCCAGAGCTCTCTACTCTTCTCTAAAAGGGCAGTGCTTACCAGGTAACATCAACTGACCTCTTCCTTTGTAGCTGGGCATCATATCTGTATATATATGTATATGTATACATATATATACATATATACACACATATATATATGTATATGTATATACATATATACATATACATGTATATATACATATACATATATATACAGATATGCCCACACACATATCTCTAGCAACTTATACAATCTTTGTATTTATCAAATTGAAGTGAAACTTTGTTATTGTTTCCTTAGTTTGGTTTTGTCTTGTTTTAAGCTTAGTCTGAAAAAAACTTCCTGGCTTGATTTAAAAAAAAAAAGTCAAATGTCTAATTTACATATATGTGTAACCCTCTAGTTCAAGAAAGTACACATTCATGTTAAGCTAGCATGAGGAAGGAAACATGGAACTGACATTTAAGAACATTCACTTTTCTCAATGAATTAACAACAAAAATAACAAAGGCAACTAAGGAAGGAAGAGCTCACTTGGCTCAAGATTTAGAGGAGATATAGTCCATCATAGAGGCGAAGACATAGAAACAGGAAGTAGCATGAGACCTATGATCACTTTTTCTTCACAATGAGGAAGTAGAGAGAAAGACGGATGCTGCTGCAGTTTGCCACACAGTCATCTAATTCAGCCTGAGAACTCAACTACTGAAATAGTGTCAGCCACAGAAGTTTCTTCCTACTTCTCTTTTTTCTTTTAATTTTTTTATTGGATATTTTCTTTATTTACATTTGAAATGTTATCCCCTTTACTGGTTTCCTCCTGAAACCCCATATTCCACATCACTCTTCTTGCTTCTATGAGAGTATTCCCCTACCCACCCACCCACCCACCCACTCCTGCCTCATCAACCTGGCATTTCCCTTCACTGGGGCATCTAGCTTTCTGACCAAGGACCTTTCCTCCCATTGATGCCCGACAAAGCCATCCTCTGCCACTTATGTCCCTCCTTGTGTACTCTTTGATTGGTGATTTAGTCCCTGGGATCTCTGGAGGGTCTGGTTGGTTGATATTGTTTTCTTTTTTTTTCCTATGGGGTTGCAAACCCCTTCAGCTACTTCAGTTCTTTCTCTAACTCCTCCATCAGAGACCCAGAGCTCAGTCCAATGGTGGCTAGGAGCATCCTCCTCTCTATTTGTCGAGCTCTGGCTGACCCTCTCAGGAGACAGCTATGTCAAGCTTCCAACTTCTCTTAAAGACCCTCACAAATACACAAATAATGTGGTATCACCTTAGTGATTCCAAATCCCAACAAACTAGTAAACAATATGAAACAGTAAAAGTTACTGAGGGTCTATTAGGTTGGGTATGTTTCTGGAAAATGGAGAATCTGAACTCATAATTTTAAAGATATTTTGTGTCTCTCAATGACTTGTTTCTCATTTATCAGTAGTGCCTTTTGTGTATTCTTTAATGAAAATGAAATAAGTTTACTTGACACTGCTTTAAAAGGTAGAAACACTCCTTTTAAACCCCTGTTGTAATGATATAATCACTCTCCTAAATGATCAACATTTTGACACTATCATTTTAGAAATGATAGAATATCAATATAAGAATCTAGCGGTGGGGTAGAAATAGGCAGAGTTAGTCATAGGAAGTAAAAACAACAACAATAACAACAACATCAACAACAACAACAAAGCCTTTCTCTGACCCTCTTCCCTTCTTTCTCAAACAAGGGGAAAGCATACATGCTTTAGGAATCTTGATTTAGTTTTGGTAAAATAAGCCAACTATATGGCCATTAGAGTAGTTTTCAAAACCAGTTGTCAGCTTTAAAAAAGTTCGTTTGTTTATTGAAAACCCATTGCATCACTCTAGATATGCTAATCACTCTCAGTTAATACATTACTTCTATTCTTTACATAATTGCTAGTTTTTAGACCACGGTGCTTTTCTAACTTTCCAGTTTGATGTTAGCATAAAATATTAACTGTTGTTAGCAGACTATAGGTTAGTAAGGTTCTCTATCTCTATCCCATAACAACACAGACATCTTATCATGTACTCAAGCTTCTTCATAACCACAAGTACAAACTCTACTCAGACATGTTTTGTTTTGACTTTTTGTGTAATTTATATCACTGATGTGGTTGTTCAGTTAAGCTAGGGAATGACAAATTTCTCATGAAGGAAAAAATATTATCTTCCATGTAAATCTGTTTTCCTAAAAGCAATCTGTAATTTTTTAACAACAACAATTCCTTCAGAAGTTTAAGGTTTCTGTTTGTAGGAGAGATTCACATAAATGTAAAATATGCAAAGAATACTTACTAGTGTTTGATAAGATACAAAACAATATCATTATATTAAATCATACATTCCACATAATGCAGAACAATGAGAGGTTGCATGATCTTCCATCAAATAACAAAATTCATCAAGTGCTGATAATAGTGAGGAGTTATTCGAGCCCTTTCACTTTGCTAGTGGGAATACACAATCACAAAGTCAATATTGAAAATAGCAAAATAATCCGTCAAAAATTTAATAACTGAATACCCTTGTGGTTCTAGAACTCTACTTTTAAGTATATATTTATAGATATTAAAATCTGAATCTCAAATGGATATCTACATCTTTTTCTTTATTGTATAATTAAGCACAATTATCAAATATGAAAGCAACCTAAAGGTCTATTGAATGTTGAAGGGATAAAGAAAATTACAAAGAGACACATGTACATAGAAGCAAATCATTAAAAACCAAAAAAAGTGCTAGTATTTATAATAACACAAATAAAACTTGAGGAATTTATACTAAGAACAATATGGCAGAGACAGAATGGCAACCACAAGAGATTTAATTTATATGAGTTATCTAAGACTTTTTTGTTTATTCATGTTTATTGGATACTGAGGGCTTAAGGCAAGGTGATAGAGGGAAATGCTCAGCAAAGTCTCTGGTATTAAAGATAAATAAGTTCCAATGGTCTGCTATACCTAAATGTACTATAGTTAATAGTACAGAATTTATACAATTTTTTAACATCATTTTTTATTATGTCAGTGACTCAAAGACAAACAGACTAAGACAAGTGATGACTTTTTTTTAACTTTTCATTTTTTCTTCTTTATTTTCATTTTTAAACATGTTTTCCCCTTTCCAGGTCTCAACTTCAGAAACCCCCTATCCCATTTCCCCTCCTCCTGTCTCACCCACCCATCCACCTACTCCAGTCTTCCTGCTCTGGCATTCCCCTACTCTGGGGCATTGAACACCATCAGGCCCAATGGCCTCTTCTTCCATTCATGTCCAACCATGCCATCCTCTGCCACATAAGCAGCAAGTGTCATGGGTCTCTCCATGTGTATTTTTTGGCTGGTGTTCCAGTCCCAGGGAGCTCTGGGGGATCTTGCCTGTTCACACTGTTGCTCTCTCCATAGGGCTGCCAACCGCCCTCAGCTCCTTCAGTCCCTTCTCCAACTCACCCAACTGTGACCAATGGTTGGCTGTGAGCATCTGCCTCTATATTTGTCAGGCTCTGGCAGAGCTTCCCTTACTTTTGATATGTTTATGGTGGTATGTATACAAGCCCAAATTCATCAAAATTCAAGCACTGGATATAAAGATTTTATATTGATAATGTGTCAGTAAGGTTTTAAAACAATGTAAAAAAATTGGCTCCTTTGAAACGTAAAATATATACTATTTTAAAGCATTTGAGACTCAAAAGTTTATTTAAATTAAAGCACAATGTATTTTTCCCAAATGGTTTGAAGATCCATATCTTTCAAAGAATGGATATTGCCTATGAAGCAGAAAAACTAGGGAAATATCAGGTAGTCATTCTTGCTGCCTTATGATGTAAACATATAAAAATAGTAATGTAATATGTTCATATATTAAAATGGAAAACATTAGTAAGATAACAAATAAAAATAAAAACATGGGATGGCTACTGCCATGAAGAGAAAAAGTAAGAGTCCAGAGAGAATTCAGTGATACCAAAAATCTTGTGAGAAAATGAAGTGGTGAAACTAGTTTAGAAAACAACTTGGATAGTGTTGGAAGAACAAAGGTAAAATTCCTCAGTTGTAGTCTGAGGAAACTGTAAACCCACAAACAAATTGATTTGAAAATGTCCTTTACATCTTTTTCATTAACATCAAAAATGGATAGATACATGCATTTTTGATAAGGGCTAGAGGTAGAAGAGAGGGGATTGATTTCCAGAAATTATAGAACTTTGAGGGAGTTATGTAATGATACCAAATATATTGTGGCTTATTAACACATCTTTGTCAACTTATTAAAACCCATTGTGACATATCATTGTATAGATGAAATAAAAGCCATGTAAATTATTTCTCAGTGAATCTCTGGGTAGGTAACTAGTTTGTTTTGAGTTCTGTCATGGGTTTTCCATAATCTAGTGAGTATATGAACAAAGACACAACTTACTACCCAGTGAAATATAGAAGATACAGCCATGCAAAATGGCTTCTCAAACATAGGCCTTCTGGGAATTTTATTCTGGCATGTTTTTCCCTATTTATAACATTTGGTAATAACAGTATGTTTTAACAGTATTAGAACACACACACACACCATTATATGTATGATATTAATTATGGTTAGCATGATTCACAGGAGATACCCCTGCCATTTACCAATTTATATGATTAGTAGACTTTTGGAAATCAAAACTTTTTTTTCTTTTTTTCTTTTTTTTTTTTTTTTTTAGATATTTTCTTTATTTACATGTAAATTTCTCCTTTCACAGTTTCCCTTCCAAAAAAACAAAGAAACAAACAAAAACAACAAAAACAAACCCCTGTTGCCTGCCCCCTCCCCATGCCTGCCACCCCACCCTCTCCCACTTGTTGGCCCTGGCATTCCCCTACACTGGGGCACAGAATCTTCACAGGGCCGAAGTCCTCTCCTCCTATTAATGATCGAATTTGCAATCCTCTACTATACACATGCTGCCTGAACGATCAGCAGTCCTTGGTTGGTGGTTGAGACCCTGGGAGCTCTGAGGGTACTAGTTAGTTCATATTGTTGTTCGTCCTAAGGGGCTTCAAACCCCTCAGCTCCATTGGTCCTTTCTCTAACTCCTTCACTGGGTTTCTCTGTGTAGCCCTGGCAATCCTGGAACTCACTCTGTAGACCAGGCTGGCCTCGAACTCAGAAATCCACCTGCCTCTGCCTCCCAAGTGCTAGGATTAAGGGTGTGTGCCACCACCGCCCTAGTAGAAATCAAAACTTTTAAAAGAGGATAATACAAACAAACCTTCCCTCAATTTAATGCACGATATCTGATAGACACAACAATGAAATATTTTATCCAACCTTTAAAAGATTCAAGCTGAAAATTTAATGAAGATATAGTTAAACTCATATTTCTTTGCAAGTTCTCTGACATTATACTCATTCTGTTTTCAGCACTAAATTCCAGCCATGCTGCCTGAATCTTGCTAAAATCACCTTCAATTGTTTGTCCCTTTCCTTCCTTTCAGATGAATGCAGGAACAGCAGTTCTGAAAGCCCTCTGGAGATTTCTCATGAGAAAGATCTGGAGATGAAAAGGACTCCTGTTGTTCCATAATTCTTTTTTTCCCCTTTAAAAAAAAAAGTTTGGTAACTGTTAAAGAAAACTTTGCTGCATTTTTGTGGTAGACCAATGAGTCTGATCATTTTCCCTTATCCCTTAGTGACTGCATGTTCTCCGATGACATATGGTGGTGAGTGAAATTGTCTTTAAAGACATTTAGCTTTAATCTATCAGGCTTTTCTTGAAAGAAAAAGTATTACATGGGTGGAAAGAAAGTTCCAGTGAGAATACAAAGGCTAGATACCCTCGACAATTTTTAAATATAGTTTCACAAACAAAGTTTATTCAGACATTAGTGGATAATTAACATGGAAAATGCTGCCTTCGTGAAATAATCTTCCTCTTGCAAGCCACGTAAGTGCTATTCAGAGTGCATGTAGCCAGCAGAATGGAGACCAGAAAGAGCTGACAGTGAATCATGAAAGAAAGTAATTCGCTTTAATAAATGAGCGTAACTTACAGCTGACTTCCTTATGTTTAAAATCTGCTAGTGAAAGCAAATTGCTCATCTTTACATCTAAAAAAATAATGCAAAGACAGTGTAACTTAACATTTTCTACATTTTTTTAAAGTAGTACAATTCTAGTCATCAATCCAGGTTGGAAAGGAATCATCTTACCTTTACTAGAATTTTATAAATATGTAACCTTAGCTACGAACCTCAATATCCTCCAGCACATCCATCTGTTTTAAGTAGTCAGAAGAATTGTAATCACTCTTTTGTTTTATAAAATTTAGATGAATGTCCTTAGAAAATATTTATCATATGTCTAACAAAATAGGTAAACTCATCAGTTTTTGCAAATATAAAATAACATGTATATTCTATAAATTAAATTTGACTAGTGTAGGTTGGAAGACTTAGGTAAAAACTAATTGGGTAGCAAAAAGTAGATTATACTATATATATATATATATAGTATATATAGTATATATATATATAGTATATATATATATAGTATATATATATATAGTATATATATATATAGTATAATCTAATCTTTTTACTACATATATATAATACACACACATACATATATACATATATATGTATATATATATATATATATGAGTAAACAATAAGACCAAGCTGTAAAACCAAATTTAAAGGCAATTTAGTTTATATTCCTTGATTTGGGGAGACATAATGGGAGAACTATGCAGTTTTTTGCCAATTTAGTCAAAGATTATATTCTGGAAATATCTACATTTTATGAGTAAAAAGATTCCATCACCTTGTTTAGATGATAGTAGTAACAAAACTAAAAATAATACAAGTACATCTGTAACTTTGAGAGCTGACTCAAACTGAAGTTTAGATAAGTTTGCAAATTATTATATTTTGGAATAAAATATTAAGAATTTATAACCATCACTTTCTAATAATGTATTTGGAAAAGTCAGTCACATTACCAATCAGATGTCTCCACATCAAACTGGAGAATATTATTTCATAGTAGGAGCAACCTAATTAATTATTTTTATTGTATAACTTCTAGAAATGTAAGGTAAATTTTGCATGATTTTTAGTGTCTCATAAATGTAATTATATAAGTTGTACATTGAGAAGGGTTAATTATATGTGTATGCTCTCTTGGGCAAGTGCTTATTAAATTTTACACTGTATCTCTTTGTGTGAGGTTGTACATTTTCATCGCAATGATATATGAGAAATTGCTCATACATGTATACGTTTTTCATTTGTATTTTATTTATTTATATTTATTATTTACAAGTGCTGTATCAATGTATATCACAGATTTGGATGAACAATAGTATCAATACTAATCAATAATAGAATCTCTACCTCAAAAAGCTATTGTTGCCACAATACAAAATTAGAGAATATTATTTCCTTGAAACTTGAATGTTAAATTTTTCCCAATTATCAAGAAATATAAGGATTATACAAGAAGAGATCTTATCCTGGAGGCATTTCCACCACCTCATAACAAACACATAGTAATTTTGTAGTGAAGAAAAAGCGATGAAGAACACAAATAGATCCTATATCCTTAATCTTAGAGGACTAGCTAGGCAAAAATTTTGTGAAAGTTACAACAAACCCAGATAGTACTGTTTCCTCTTAATACAGTATAGATTCAGGATAACAATAGAACGAAAAACAAAACAAAAGAAAACACTAAAATCACTTCCTTCTTGAGGCAACTCATTCCAAGACCAACTTTGTGGAACCTAAAAGAAAGACTGTTCAGATAAATCATCCCTGCAGAAACAAATGGAAACCATTTGTACATTTTAAGTGATGTGAAAACCTTTAATTATATAGAGTGTTCCTGGTTTGGGAAAGTCATATTGTTTAATTTCCAATTAGAAAATTTTTGTAGACTGTAAGTAGTGGAAGTTGAGCAAATAGTAAATTTTATATTTTAAACTTTTTGTTTGTTATTAATAATAAACCTTCATTTAAGATAATACAGGACCAGAATGTTTATTAGCCATATCACACATTGGTTTTCTCTAGGTAACTTCATTTTCTAACAAGACAATCCCTGACCTGGGGTAGTGGGGATGGTAAATCATACAACATGTGACACTATACAACTAGATCTAGAGAACTTTATTAGACATAAAATTATGGCATAGGAGCAGGGGATGCTGGCACCAAGAAGGCCCATAGGATTTTGTATTTTGATATATTCAATAATTGGGCCTGGGGAGCTATATTTTGTAGTATCTAATGTTTAATGATTTCCATGTAGGATTGGTATAGGGTAGTGGTCTGTTCAGGCAACTTAGGTTCAGTCAAGCCTACCTTGAACCCTGGAGCCCTAGTGGGCAGTTTCTGCCTGTAGAAGGCAGAAGGAGTTCAGCTATAACAGAATCTTTGGCTTCTGTTTCAGTCACAGCCTCTCACAACTGCCCCCACAGGAGATGTGTATTTTATCATGTACACAATGACCCAAGCTCACAGCATTCTAGCTGGACCCTACCCCCAGTCATCTGACCACAGACAGGCATGCATTGCCCCAAAGAAAGATGGCCATGCCTCTTATAAAGGGTGGTTTGCCCCCTCCCCCCTCTCTTGCTCTTTGTCTCTCTTCTCTTGCTCCTTGTCTCCCCTCTTGCTTGCTTCCTTTCTTCCTCTCTTGCTTTCTTGTTCTCTTCCTTTCTTCTCTTGCTCTTTATTCCTTCTCCTGCCCTCTTTCCTTTCTTGCCTTCTTCCCTTTTCTGGCTCTCCATTCTCTTACCTTCTTTTTCTCTCGCTTTCCTTCCTTTCTCTCTCTTTCTCTCCTTCCCTTCTTCTTTCCTTCCTCTCATTTCCTTCTCTCTACTTGAGCAGCCTATTTTCTCTTCCCTATAATAAAATACCTCATTGATACATTGCCTCCTTTTTGACTAACATGCCCTGCCACAGGCCCAGCAGCAGAGAACTGCAACTCCAGGCCTCAGCTACAAAGAAAGAGACCCAGGCTGCAGCAGCAAGTCACCAGGCCCCACAGATTGGATTTGTAGTTTGAATAATTCCATAACTGTTAGAGAACTAAAATCTGATGGTTAGGGAAAATCAGATACTGCCTTTACCTTCTAGATAATGACACTTATTTGACTAGGATGATTGCTAACATCAAGTGAAGATTTTGCATAAAAACATAAAAAATAGTTTATTATGAGTCAATCATGAATAAACTCTATATAGGAAGGTAGTTCAAAATTGCTTTGAATGAGTATTACAAAGAACAGAGGAATTATAATGAGTTCATGGCTACAATACAGGGAGAATATTAAATAATCAATATATGAGACTCAGAAAATGTGATCACATTAAATGCCTTGAATCTCAAACATATATTCTGAATTTAAGTAGTTAAAGATATCTATTATATAACATAAAGGATATATATATATATATATATATATATATATATATAAATGTAAATAATATACCTGTATGAATCATGCTTGAATGATAAAGATCTTCCAACTAATCAAAACAATCCTTCATAGGCATTTCCCCAAATCAATCATACAGGAAATACCTCACTGAGAACTTCTTCCAGGTAATTCTACATTGTTTCAAGTTTACAACTAAACTAACAATCCATGATATTCTCTCAAAAGTCCTAAATATGAGGTATACAATATAACTTAACAAGGATCTTTAAAATGTGCTACATAATATGAAATGCATACACCATTGAGCCATGTGTCTACAATGGTTGTGAGATTGCACTCTCTTTGATTGCTCATTGGTTTATCATGAGGGCAGTTTCTTTTTATAAGCACCCTCTTTGTGGTCACTCAGTCCACTTGTCAGAAAAAGAGAGAAATAGGGCTTCTGGTTCTTGGACTGGAACCTCAAGAACAGTGAAGAAGATTAACACTTACTTTGCGTAAATTATTAATCTGTAATATTTTTCTCTGTCCTTCAAAACCTGCTTATGTGCTTTTACGATTTATGTCATGTTGAAGTCTCACATTATCCAACTTTAAGCTAATTAAAACTGTATTAACATATAAAGAAAGTATTCAAAAATGTTGAATTTCAGTAGTTTTAGTTTTCTACTCCAGCAACACTTTCCATATGTCTCTAAAGGATGCTATCTCATCTGTCTTTTTAGTATCATTTTTAGATATCAGTTTAATATATCCAAACTTTACCTTGAGTGGGGCTACCATAGAACACCCTATCAATGACCTCCAAGTCAAAACTAACTGTTACTGAATGTGTTTACAGCTTTCTCAGTTGTTTTGAGAGCGTGATAATCGTTTTTAAGCCAATGGCCACAACATATATGGTAGAACATAGTTTTCTCATCTATCTCAACAAAATCAAGTGATGCATACTTGAAGCATCACACTTATTTTTTTTCACATGTACCCATCGCTCTCTTAAATGTATTTCTTTGTAGTACTTCTACTTCATTAAAATTTTCTTATTGTCTCTTCTGCTCTACACTTAATTCTTTTGTAAGGTTCTTTTGGAGATGGATCTGAAACCTTTGGGAGCTACAGCTAGGGATGATAGTCTCAGGAACAATTTCTAAAAGATATTTTCTAAATGACTGTTAATTGGTAGTACTTCTTAGATGTATGACCTATACCACTGCAACATGTGGGATAACTTGTTAAGAACCTTCTGACTTTCAGCATCTGTCAATCCATTTGCATTCTCTCTGAATCAAGTGGCCACTGGGCTTTTACTTAGAATTCTTCAGCTTCAAACCGAGAGAAATTAACTGACACGTCTGATATTCCTATGAGGCTGGCAGAATGAGGGAGATAAAACAAGAAATCTTGAATTCTTTATAGGAGCAGAGATAAAAGAATAGAATTAAATGTTAAGTAGAAGTGTGGTATTATGAGTTTAATTATTGTTCTAGTAAGTTCACATTTGAAATAATTTTAAAGTTCCAAAGCTCATAGGAATCTTTAAGTGTACCCATATTTTTGGTAGCTTTGAAGAAAAAGAATAATTGAAGAAACTAAATGATGCAAAACAAGTACAAAAGAAAAGAATGATATTTTTATGTTAGAAAGACCACAAGCCCATGCATTCTACCAGATCACCATGGACTGTGGCTGTAATTTCAATGACAACAAAAACAACAGAAAACACACATACTCATGGAAACTGAACAAGTCTCCATACAGTGATAACTTGGACAGGGAAGAAATAAAGAAAGAAATTGGAGATTTTCTAGAATTCAATGAAAATAAGGGCATAGCATACCCATATTTATGGGGCACAATGAAAACTATGCTAAGAGGAAAATTCATAGCACTAAGTACTCTTATAAAGAAACTGGAGAGATCCTATACTAGAAACTTAACAACATACCTGAAAGCTCTAGGATAAAAAGAACCAAGCACACCCAAGAAGTGTAGAATGCAGATAGTAGTCAAAATCAGAGCTGAAATCAACCCATTAGAATCAAAGAGAACAAATCAATACAACAAATCAATAAAACCAAGAGATGGTTCTTTTAGAAAAATAAGGTAGATAAACCCTTAGCCAAACTAAATAAACAGATCAGAGACAGTATCCAAATTAACAAAATCAGAAATGAAAACGGAAACATAACAACATAAACTGAAAAAAATATCAAAAATCATAGCTTACTACAAAACTGGGAAATCTATATAAATTGGATGGTTCTCTGGAGAGATACCACATACCAAGTTTAAATCAATGTCAGCCAAAATATCTAATCCATAAATTACCATAAATCCTAAGCAAATAGAAGCTGTCATTTAAAATCTACCTACCAACAAAAAGAAAAAAAACAAGCCCAGGGACATATGATTTTAGTACAGAATTCTACAAGACATTCAAAAAAGAGTAATACCAATACTCCTTAATTCTTACACAAAATAAAAACAGAAGGGACACTACCTATTTCATTCTATGAAAGCAAAGTTACTCTGATACCTAAATGACACAAAGACCCAACAAAGGAAGAGAACTAAAGCTATTAAAAAGGAGGATATCATGAATTTTGAAGGTAAAAGTATGGGACTAGAAAATATCATCCTGAGTAAGCTAACCCAGAATCAATATGACATGCATGGTATGTGTGAATAATAGCCAAAAAGAACAGAATATCCGTGATACACCCCACAGACACAAAGAAGTTAAAAAATAAGGAAGGCCCAAGTTAGGATGTGTCAATCCCACTTAGAAGGGGAAACAAAATGATCATAAGAGGCAGAGGGAGGGTGTGATATGGATAGGAGAGTTTGGAGGGAAGGGGGCAGGATCAGGTATTGGGGGAGACAGGGGAGAAGCCCAGAGGACCAGGAGCATGAATAGAAATTTGCAGCTTCCAGGAAATAGAGGATGGGGTTAGGGAAACCCTAGAAACTCCCAGAGTCCCGGGTTGTGAGAGGCTCACAGGACTCAATGTAGGTGTCCTTAGCTGAAATGTCCAACATTGGGGAGATGGAACCTGAAGAGATCACCTCCAGTAGGAAGAGAGTGCCTCTAGTAGAGGGATGGGGATCCCAACCTACCTTCAGAATTTTGACCCAGAATTGTCCCTGTCACAAAAGAAATGCAGGCATAAAACGGAGCAGACACTGAAGGAATAGCTGACTAGTTACCAACCTAATCTGGGATTCATGACTAATGCTTTCTTGTGCTTTCAGACAGGAGCCCAGCATAACTGTCCTCTGAGAGGCTCTACCAGGAGCTGACTGAGACAGATGCAGATGCTTACAGCCAACTATTGGCCAGAGGTCCAAAATTCCTATGGAAGAATTACTGGAAGGAGTGAAGAAATTGAAGTGTATGGTAACCCCATAGAAAGACCACAGTGTCAACTAATCTGAACTCCTGGGAGTTCGCAGAGATTAAGCCATCAATCAAAGAGCATACATGGGCTGATCCTAGGTGCCTGACACATGTAGCAGAGGACTGCTTTGGTTGGCATCAGTGGGAGAGGATGTACCCGATCCTGCAGAAAATTGATGCCCCAGGGATTGGGGATATTGGGGGCTGCATCATCTCAGAGGCAAGGGAGATGAAAGATAGAGTGAACTCTGAGAGAAGGGACCAGAAGATGGGGCAACATTTGGGATGTAAATAAATAAAGTAAATTTTACAAGGAAAAAAAAGACAGAAGAATAAGAAAGCACAGATTTGATTGCCTTCAAAATATTTCCTGTGTTCTATAAGTAAGCAATCAAATAAAAATATTTCATTTGCCAATGTTAGTTGGTTTCAGTTATTTTACATTCTATATCAAGTCCTGAGGATATGGAGAATATTCCTTTGTGAGATGACATCATAAAGACACATTTATTTTCCTTTACAATGATCTGAGAATTTTACCATGCACATTTTTCACATTTAATATTTATGATACCAGCATGTCCCATAATCTCAGCTGTCCAGGCTGTGGTTTTGAGGCATGCAGTTTAGACAAGGTAGTTCCTTGCTGTCAAAACTTTAAATTGTACATAACCAGACTTCTGCAATAGGAGAGGGTAGGGTGGTGAGCAGGGGGATAGGGCAGGGAACAGGGGATTGTTTTATATTTTTGGGATTTTTTAATTTTATTTTTTTCTTATTTTATTTTCTTTTTCCTTTTTTCTTTTGGAGGGGAACCTGGGAAAGGAGATATTGTAAATAAAGAAAATATCTAATAAAAAATTAAATTAAAAAAGGAAATATCACTTTTGACTCTGGTTTTAAAGAGTCTTAGTCTAAACAGTTATGATAGCATAATAGAAAGTTTGTGGCAAAAGCATATTAATTTACTATTTGTGACCTCCAGATCAGTATGCAGTCATAGATATAGAACTAAGGATTTACATAACATTCAAAATCCTGCTGGTTTACATCTTCAAGTCAGGTACATTCAAATATTCTTTAAGTACCTCCTCTCCAGATATTGCTACTAATTTTATTATGTACATTAAAAACATAAGTGTTGGAAAGATGTCAGTTTCTAAACTTCATAGTCATAAATAATGTGGTTGGTTAAATCTTCATGTAAGGTATGATATGTAGATATTTTGATGATGTAGAGGAGGTATTTTTGCAGAAAACAATAGCACTGGCACTAAGAGAGACAACATGATGCAGGACCAATAACTGAGGCAGCAGATGTTTCAGGAATGCTTCAACAAGTTTATTACACTTTTATGCTCATTTCATGATATAAAAGTTAGTATTGCACTAAATCTGGGAAAGCTCAAAAAATAGAGCAAAAGAATGACAAATTATGGCTGGAGAGACATCTCAGCAATTAAGAACGCTTATAGCTCAATCACAACTACCAGAGTTTGGATCCATATAGCAAGCCAGCAAAATCGCTATTACTCAAAGGTCTGAAAGATGACTCTCTCTTCTGACATCTACACTCTCACTGCATAAACATGAATGTATTCACATAGATCACAAATTGACAGAATGAAAAATAAACCCTTGATTTCCCACTGACTCAGCAAGAACATCCAAAAAATTGAAATATTCTTTCAGTATTTAACATATAGACATCTTGCTAAACATGAAGGCTCTTAAACAACCTTTCCAGAAACAAATTTATTTGTATTTTAATCAAATAAAGCTTATTCCAGTTATGTGGTTTTCTGCATTTTCCTTTCAGTATTAATGTAGATTTATCAAAGGGAATGCTAAAGATTTGAGATTAAATTGAGATAAAACTGAAAGTTGCAACATTACTGACTTTAAAACACACACAAATACACACAGAAAGCCACACAAACACACGCATACACACGTTCACTATCACATTATATAAATGTTTTCCATGTTTTTTCTTTTCTTATCATTATATATAAAGTTTCTCTGAGTGCAACACCTGCATTTTTATTACATATAACAACTATTATTTTATACTTTATCTTACAATGACCACTATTTGTTCAGAATAAAGATATGACCAGGATATTGCTAGACAAAAACAATTGAGTATATCTAAAAATGTAAAAACATTATTTTTATATTCTAAAGTATAAAAATAGATAAGTCATTTATAGAATACTCATTCTCAGACAATATATATTATATATATAATATGTATATATATTTATATTCTGTATAAATCTCAACCTTTATTCTTAAGTATATGCTGGTAAGAACTGAAGTTATGGTTTATACATAAATGCAACAGTGTGTTCAGCATGTGTATGTGTGCCTGTATGTATATGTGTGTATATGTGTATGTGTGTATGTGTGTATGTGTGTGTGTGTGTATACCTATGTGTCACCTTAAGTGAATATATCTCCAAGACATTAATTGAAAATTCATCTTAATACATTCATTTGATTAGGTATCAAATTAAAGACTCTTAGAATCCTTGAGAATATAATAAGAATAACACTATAAAACACTATTTATAAACTTTTCTGATAAAATTTGCAATAAAAATTTCACTGGAGGATGGAGTATACCACACTTTCTCCCTACCACTCTGCTCAGGTAGTGATTTCATAAGAGTTTGTCTTCACCAATGAGATGACCACTGTATTAACATGGCCCTCTTGTGCCAGAACAATTTTTTTCTTTATTCATTTCTGGAAGTACCTGAGCATTACTAGGCCTCTACCTCTGAAGCACTAATGAATAGCTGTATCTACATGTTTTGTCAACATCTATATGTTCCTCCAAAAGTTTTCCATTTCAATATTTACCAATAAAGACTTATGGATAAGGCATTCATTCTCGCTAGATTAAATATCAAATAACCTACATTTTTCCAATTGAATTTCACCAGTTAATAGGAAAATAATAAATAAAAGATGTCGATATAATTGCCCCATGACACTCAGGAGTTATGTCAGATACTTCAGATACTTCAATAATTTCCTAAACAAGCTTTTTCCTATTAATATTTTCAATTTATAAATTAACTTAATGATGTTTTATACTATGATGTGTTAATGGATATAAGAGAACCTAAAATATGATTTTTATTCTTTATATGTATAAAGCCTCTATTTTGCTGTTATATAAATAATTTGCATTGAATAATCTGAATTAGAGAATAAAACATTGTAGACTCATATATATGAATATATTTAATAATTTATTTCTATAAATTCTTTTCTATAGTGCATATGTATTTAGATCTATGCATGAAGAGATGGAAAGGAAAGATGAAGAAGAAAGACAAGTAGGAAGTATTAAAGGACGAAATAATAAGCTAGACAAGAAATCAGGGGAAGTATCGTGAGGATTGTGAAGAAATAGGTATAATAAGGCAACATATAAAGAGAATTTTGCTGATTTCTAGTGGCAAATGATGATTATATCATCTCATGAAGTTTTAAAATTGCTAAAAAATACAGAAGTAATGCTTTCATATTGACAGAAATACTACAGTCAAAAAAGGTTCATCACAGAAATTACACGATATAAGGTTTCTCCAAGAAGCGCAGGACAAACACTAGAGTTAGTCCGACATCCCTGTCAGTTAGCATTGCATTCAGGATGGTTCCATTTGTCTTAAAAGAGGAATGTACTACAGATTTCCTGCAACTAGAAACTAGAAACTTTTTGATTGACCAATCCCATGGAAGTCCTCCCACCAAGGTTGGGATTTCAAAACAGCCAAAGGTGAGACCTTCAAATCCCTGCAGATTGTCAGTCATTCATTGGGAAAGGGCTGGTAATGAATGCCAATACTTAAAAGTGGTAAGGCATATTATAACTTGGAGGCAATAACTCCCTTCATCAACAATCAGCCAATTAGAATTATTCAAACCACATACTGCAAAAGCAATAGCTAAAACTGTATAACTGAGTGAAAATATGATACTTGTGCCCAGTCTTCCAGGAAGAGCTGGTTATTGCCGGACCTACAGGACTTAAACAACAGGGTTCTTAAGGGAAGGGAGCAACAAGGACAAATTGGGATCAGGAGACAAGAAGGAAGGAGACAAGACAAAAAATTCTGTTCAAGACTCAGTTTACTCTAGGGAAACAAAGGACTTCTAAAGCTACCAACTGAAACTGCCAGAAGTTTCATGAACAGGGTTCTCCTCAGCTAGGAGGGAATAAAGGACCTGAAATAAAGGGTTTGAAATGCAAAGAGAAAACACAAAGCCAAGTTGCATCCCAATCAAGGCTCCACTTTACTGAGAATAAACCAGGGTTTTTATAGTCATAGGAGAAACTGAAAAAAAAGTCTCTAGATTACACTACAAAGAAAGTTCAGGTGCCAAAGTCCCCAGGCTCAGAAGATCTTCAGGCGGCTGGCTAGTGTACTCAGGCAGTGGGCGTGCCCAGGTGGCTTCATCAAAGATAAACAAACACTCAACAGACAGCATCTGTCTTAGCTCCCAGGTGTTAGCCCCCAAGCAGAGGCTACCAGAAGTCCAATGACTGAAGTGAAAGGGGAAGGTAACAACCAACCACAAAGGGATTTGCCCAGGTGCACAGGCCAAATAGTATTATCTAGTATCTTTCCTTACACATTAACATAAATGAAATGTCCTAGTTGTAAAAAGTCCAGAAAGCCCCCTATCAGAAAATGTCCCAAGTCAATTACAGGAACTTAAGGAGGTGGAAGAAAGAAAAGAATGTTAGTTAATAGATGATGGCCCAGGGACAAGATGGAGACAGAGATGCCAGGGTCTTTTTGGCCCCAACAGTTTATGATACTCTAGATTTGAGAGGATGACTTTAAGTAAGGTCAGGTTATTGCTTAGGGATTGTTGTAACTGTGAAAGCAATGATTAACAGAGTGTAATGTTGAAAACATTCCCCTATATTTTTTCTTTCATTTCTGTGTTTAATTGTAAGTATTGGAGTTGTCATCACTTGTTTTTCATCATGGTGGATCATGGAACATTTCCAGATTTCTTTCTTTTTTTATTATTAGATGTTTTCTTTATTTACAATATCTCCTTTCCCAGGTTCTCCTAAAAAAAAAAAAACTCTAAAACAAACCCCTGTCGCTCCCCACTTCCCCTGCTCACCACCCAAACCCCTCCTGATTACTGGCCCTGGCATTCTCCTACACTGGGGTATAGAACCTTCACAGGGCCAAGGAACTTTACAAGGCTAAGTTCCTCCCATCCCATTGATGACCAACTTGACCATCCTCTGCTATACGCATGCTGCTGGAGCCATTAGTCCCCCCATGTGTACTCTTTGGTTGGAGTTTTAGTCCCTGGGAGCTCTGAGGGTATTTGTTAGTTTATATTGTTGTTCATCCTAAGGGGCTGCAAACCCTTCAGCTCCTTGGGTCCTTTCTCTAGCTCCTTCATTGTGGACCCTGTACTCAGTCCAACGGATGGCTATGAGCCTCTACTTCTGTATTAGTCAGGTACTAATTAGTCAGGTACTAGTCAGGTATACGCCCAGGAGTGGTATAGCTGGGTCCTCTGGTAGAACTATGTCCAATTTCTGGAGCAACTGCCAAACTGATTTCCAAAGTGGTTGTACCAGCTTGCAATTCCACCAGAAATGAAGGAATGTTTCTCTTTCTCCACAATCTCACCAGCATCTGCTGTCACCTGAGTTTTTTATCCTAGCCATTCTAACTGGTATGAGGTGGAATCTCAGGGTTGTTTTGATTTGCATTTCCCTGATGACTAAGGATATTGAACATTTCCTTAGGTGCTTCTCAGCCATTTGATATTCGTCAGTTGAAAATTCTTTGTTTAACTCTGTACCCCATTTTAATAGGGTTATTTGTTTCTCAGGAGTCTAACCTTTTGAGTTCTTTGAATATATTGGATATTAGCATTCTATCAGATATAGGATTGGTAAAGATCTTTTCCCAATTTGTTGGTTGCCATTTTGTCATATTGACAGTGTTTTTTGCCTTACAGAAGCTTTGCAATTTTATGAGGTCCCATTTGTTGATTCTTGATCTTAGAGCATAAGCTATTGTTGTTCTGTTCAGGAATTTTTTCCCTGTGCCTATGTGCTCGAGGCTCTTCCCTACTTTATTTTCTATTATTTTGAGTGTATCTGGATTTATGTGGAGGTCCTTGATCCACTTGGACTTGAGCTTTTTACAAGGAGATAAGAATGGATCAATTTGCCTTCTACATGCTAACTGCCAGTTGAGCCAGCACCATTTGTTGAAAATGCAGTCTGTTCTCCACTGGATGTTTTAGCTCCTTTGTCAAAGATCAAGTGGCCATATGTTTGTGGGTTTATGTCTGGGTCTTCAATTCTATTCCATTGATCTACCTTCCTGTCACTGTACCAATATCATGAAGTTTTTATCACAATTGTTCTGTAGTACCTCTTAAAGTCCAGGATGGTGATTCCACCAGAGATTCCTTTATTGTTGAGAATAGTTTTGGCTCTCCTGGGTTTTTTTTTGTTATTCCAGATGAATTTGCAAATTGCTCTTTCTAAGTCTGTGAAGAATTGAGTTGGAATTTTGATGGGAATTGCATTGAATCTGTAGATTGCTGTCATTGAAATGGCCATTTTTACTATATTAATCCTGCCAATCCAAAAGCATGGGAGATCTTTCCATCTTCTGAGATCTTCAATTTCCTTCTTCAGACACTTGAAGTTTTTGTCAAACAGATCTATTACTTGCTTAGTTAGAGTCACACCAAGGTATTTTATATTATTTGTGACTATTGTGAAAGGTGTTATTTCCCTAATTTCTTTCTCAGCCTGTTTATCTTTTGTGTAGAGGAAGGCCACTGATTTGCTTGAGTTAATTTTATATCCAGCTATATTGCTGAAGTTGTATATCACGTTTAGGAGCTCTCTGGTGGAATTTTTGGGGTCACTTAAGTATGCAATCATATCATCTGCAAATAGTGATAATTTGACTTCTTCCTTTTCAATTTGTATCACTTTGATCTACTTTTGTTTTCCATTTGCTCTGGCTATGAATTCGAGTACAATATTGAATAGGTAGGCAGAGAGTGGGTAGACTTGTCTAGTCCATGGTTTTAGTGGTATTGATTCAAGTTTCTCTCCATTTAGTTTGATGTTGGCTACTTGTTTGCTATATATTGCTTTTACTATGTTTAAGTATGTGCCTTGAATTCCTGATCTTTGTAAGACTTTTATCCTGAAGGGACATTGGATTTTGGCAAATGCCTTCTCAGCATCTAATGAGATGATTGTATTTTTTTTCCTTTGAGTTTGTTTATATAGTGAATTACTTTGATGGATTTCCATATATTGAACCATCCCTGCATCCTTGGGATGAAGCCTTCTTGATCATGATAGATGGTTGATTTGATGTGTTCTTGGATTCAGTTTGCAAGAATTTTATTGATTTTTTTGCATTGATATTCATAAGGGAAATTGGTCTGAAGTTTTCTTTCTTTGTTAGGTCTTTGTGTGGTTTAGGTATAAAAGTAATTATGGCTTCATCGAACAAATTGGGTAGAGTGTCTTCCATTTCTACTTTGTGGAATAGTTTGAGGAGTATTGGTATTAGGTCTTCAATGAAGGTCTGATAAAACTCTGCACTAAAGCAATCTGGTCCTGGAATATTTTTGATTGGGAAATTATTAATGACTGATTCTATTTAATTAGTAGATATGGGACTGTTTAGATCATTAACTGTGGTACCTCGTATCTGTCTAGAAAAATGTCCATTTCATCCAGGTCTTCCAGTTTTGTTGAGTATAGGCTTTTGTAGTTGGCTCTTGTGATGTTTTTGGATTTCCTCAGTGTGTGTTGTTATGTCTCCCATTTCATTTCTGATCTTTTTAATTAGGATAATGTCTCTGTGCCCTCTTAAGTTTTGTATGACATCAACCCAGGATATTCTGGCTTTCATAGTCCCTAAAGAGAAGTCTGGTGTAATTCTGAATGGCCTGACTTTATATGTTACTTGACCTTTTTCCTCACTGCTTTTCATATTCTTTCTTTGTTTTGTGCATTTGCTATTTTGACTACTATGTGTCTCTGTGTTGGAGCACTCCCCGAAGGCAAGCTCTGTGCTTGCAGAGACATGACAGAATGGGCTGTGGATTTGCAGTACCTCCTCCTAGGTGAAGAAGGAGGTAGAAAGGATCCTGTGCTGGCTGCCCTGACACTTCTGGGGCCTGTGCCTCCTGGCTAGTGCAGCCTTAGAAGGTCACTGTAGAGCAAATCCAGCTTTCTTTCTTATTTTACAAAAGAACTGCTCAAATGGGCCCTCATTAAGAAAAAAAAAAAAAGAAAGAAAGAAAGGTACAGTCAAGCATCGGACTTGAAACTTGCAGAGAACAACTTGCACAACTTGTTAGAGAACCCTGTGGGAAAGGTAAGGGAAAGATTGAAGAAATTGAGAGGTATGACAACCACACAGGATGATCAATGATGTCAGTAGCTTTTTCAGATCTCTGTGGGAGAGGATGCACCTAATCCTGAAGAGACTTGGTGCCCTAGGTTCGAGGGGATCCTAGGGAAGATGTCCTTTCAGAGGAGGTGAGTGGGAAGTAAAATGGGGAGAGACATTCCTGCGTGGACTTGGGATACAACATTTGGAATATAAATAAATACAATAATTCATTAATTAAAAAGAAATAAAGATTAATAAAAGCGTTCTACAAAGTTCAGCCTCTATATTAAACAAAGCATATGCATTTATCTTAGAATTACCTTGCTAGTAGTATTACCACTACTTTGTTGTAACTGTATGTGGTTGTGAATGGAGGAACCTCATTGACATTTGGGACAGATGAATTCCTGACATGAAAACTGAAATAAAGTGAAACCAAGAGAACAAATGGGACATAAACATTGCTATGAATATTCTTGATTTAGTGCCTAACCAGGACATGCATGACCAAGTAGGTGAATTTGTGTGTGTGTGTGTGTGTGTGTGTGTGTGTGTGTGTGTGTGTGTGTGCACATCTTCTTGTATCTGGTTTGAAGTGACTTTTAGGAATAATACACAGTACTAACTTACAGACCTTTCATTTTCTGCATATCTATTAAAAAATATCCCCAAGAATATCTTGTTCAGAACTTAGAATACAAATTAAAAGACAAGTGGGGGTTTATTTCCCATTTTATTCTGGAAATCTTTATTTTTGAAAATAAAATTCCATCTAAATCAAGTATGTAATTTGATTTTATTCAGACAGAAAACAATAATACAGAAACATTTGCATTTATTTTTAATTCTCATAGCTTAGAAAAGAAGTAAAAGGAAGAATTTTGAGGCAATGGAAATTATAAAGATTTTTTTCAGATTAGTTCATATACTGAATAATCTCAGAGACTATTTGTTCACACTGATGCTTAAGATGAACTCTGGAATCATTATTGGAACAGTCCACTGAGATTAATCAGATAATTTTTGCAAAAGTATATGTGTTAAGAAACTGTATACCATTGCTCAGAGCTCATTTCACAATGGGATTTTACCAAAGACATCTTTATTCTCTTACGTCATTAGAACTGTGTCCTTTTAAATTTTAGAATTTTGTCTATATTGTTTTTGCACTAGATAGGTATACAGAGAAGTAGATAGATATAGTATAGGATAGATATTGATATAGGATAGTCAGACAGATAAATGGATAGATTGGTAGATAGGAATTTAGATGTGTGATACACAGATTGAAAGATGGAAAGTAATTAGACAATGATAGTGGATTACATATTGAACATATCATTCCATGCATATTTAATTTTCTTTCTGAAATGTGTTCATACTTCTTAGCATGTATAAAGTTGATAAAACCTTCCACATTTTAAGCACGGTAACTAATACTCAACTGAGACCGGTGATTAGTTCGACTGAGGGACGTGCATAACAATGTACTGTGAACCTAGAAATGGAGAATAAAATGTGTATTTCTAAAAAATAAATTATCCGGTTATGTATTATTTATGTTACATAAATTTAAACAATGTATAATACATGAGGGAAAATTTACTATATTTGGAGCAAAAATAACTGAACAGTCTCCTAGGACCTTTATTAATATTTCAATATCAGTCCTATTCTGCTGTATAATTGATTTCTGGAAGATATTTTGCATATTTTTTTTCTAAAATCTAATGACTGACACCCAATAATGTTAAAGGCTGTGGAAATTGGATAGTATAAGCTTCCATTTGAAGACAATCTGAGAGCTGAAGGAATATTTTCAATAGCTTTAGGTCACTACTCTTAGAGGTTTCATTACCCCAAATTATATCCTCCAATGCTTGTATCCAAAATATGTGACTAGAGAGAAAATTATCACTTTGTTCCCATCTCATATATTCTAAGCCTCATAGTTTTCAGGGGATGAAGAGTTGATTTAATTTCAATTTCTTTTTCACAAGGCTGAGGGTTTCAACATTTTACAGCAAAGATGAATAAGATTCCAAATGATGTAGTTTTGATGAACAATCTGGGGCACTGGGTTTATAAAGAAAACCAAAAACCATTTGCTCCATCACAACTGAGTATTTTGATCCCTTTTGAGAAAAAGAAAATTTAATGGGCTCCAGCTATTCACAAAGCTAAGGCAGAAATCTGTAAGTGAGAGGTATTGCTTCCCTGTTTTCTCCCATTTATTTCTGAGTGTGTTTGTCACTTGTATATAAGAAGCTACTGGGTTTACTGACTTAATTTTGTACAGTGCTACTTTTCTGAAAGAGCTTGTCAGCTGTAAGAGTTTCCTGGTAGTATTTTTAAGGTTACTTCTGGGAGATAGGTGCATAGGTGATATGGTTAAAGTTGTATTAGTGTTCTGTTCATGAAATTGGTGACTCTGGGTGCACAGGTGTTAAAAATTGCAAAGTTTTCTGTGCAGATTTTTATTTTGATGAATATATATTATCCTTCTTTACTTTTTCTGATAAGTTTTAGGTTGAAGTCTATTTTGTCACATATTGAAATAGTTACACCTTCTCCCTTCTGTTCAAGTCTATTTGCTTAGAATATTTCTTTTTCCTTTAACCCTAATGACATGCCTATTCTTGATGTTAAGGTGTGTTTTGGGAATGTGGCAGAAGGATGGGCACTGTTTTCATATCAATTCTGAAAGTTTGTGTCTTTTTTATTGGGGAATTAAAACTCACCAACTAATGTTGATTCCTGCTATTTTGGTTACTGTATGCTTTTTATATTTTTATTTTTTTATACCCAAAGGTCTCTATATCCTACTACAGATACACTTGCTAACTATTTTTATTGCTGCTATACTTATAATAGTTAGACATTGAAAATGACTGCTTTTTTTATCCTTTTAAATTTATTTATAATTATTTTTAAATTATAATTATTTTTCTTTATAGTATATATATGTACATATGTATATTATAAAAAATAGGCATCTGGTTTTGTGTTTTTATGGGATTCCTGAATATTTAAACAAGAATATTTTATTTCTACACCTGTTTCTTTTGTTTATTTTGTATTAGTCTGATATATTTGCTTGTGTTGTTATCTTATTATATTTAGTTTAATTTGATTTTATTATCATCCCATAGAAGCCTTTTTTTTTTTTCAGATGAGACACAGAAAGGAGTGACCTGGTTAGGAGAGGAGGAGGGGGCAGAAACTGGGAAGAGTAGAGGGATGAAAAACTGTAATTAGAACCAGGCAGTGGTAGTGCACGCCTTTAATTCTAGCACTTGGGAGGCAGAGGCAGGCGGTTTTCTGAGTTTGAGGCCTTCCTGGTCTACAGACTCAGTTCCAGGACAGCCAGGGCTACACAGAGAAACCCTGTCTCGAAAAACAAAACAGAACAGAACAAAACAAAACAAAACAAAACAACAAAAAGAGAAAAACAGTAATAAGAATATACTATGTGAAAAAAATCAATTTTCAATAAAAAATATACAAGATATCAATATGTATAAATGGTGCTTAAATATATATAAAAAGGAGGTATGATTATAATAATTTGAATTTTTGTTTTATCTGTTTACACATAGCACTATATAAAATTGTATTAAATACATAAGGAAATAAATATAGAGACAATTTGACTTAGATAATAATATAAATTATTTGCTGACTCATATTGAGTACTCATTATGTGCATGGGTTAGTTTTGAAACATATGAACACAACTATAAAATAAATATTTCTTTCTATTGATGGTTAGGGACCTACATGAAGATCAATGCACATCTGCTACAAAAGTGTAGGCGGTCCAGCCCCATCCATGTTCAGTGGTTGGGAGTCAGGCTCTGTGAGCCGTCAGAGGCATAGGTTGCTTCTGTAGGTCTTCCTGTAGTGTTCTTGTCCCTTCCATCTCATTCAATTCTACTCTTCCAAATGAAACTTCATGTTCCCTCCCATGTTTGGGTGTGGGTCAATTCATGTTCCATCAACTCTGTATGAAGCCACTCAGGAGACCGTTAAGTTCCTATCTGTAAGCATGGAAGAGTATCACTAATAGTTTCAGGGGTTGGTTTGATCACATGGGATGACATTCAAGTTGGGCCAGTTATTGGTTGGCTGTCCCTCAATTTCTGCTACCTCTTGAGCCCTGTGTACCTTGTAGTGACGACAAATTTGGGTTCAAAGTTTTGTGGGTGAGTTAGTGTATCCCCACCTCTACCAGAATTCTCTCCTTGCTGCAGAATTTGGCCAGGTCCTTCCCCATATTCCCAGCTTCTGGATGTATCAGCTAGGGTATGCCCATAGACTCCTGTGAACCTCCCATTCCTACGTCTCCTGCTAGTCCCAGAGATGGTGATCCAATGATTTCTATTCTCACTCACAAATGTCTCCCATGCCCCATATTGGGAATGAGGATTGGGAGGATGAAGATCTAAATGTGCATTTCCTGATTAATGGCAAATGATGCTAAATAGCTCAAAATGTTTATTAATCATTTATATTTCTTCTTTGGAGAATTCAATATTCATATCTAAGACTTAATTTTTTAATGATTAGTTTATTTAGTTAATATTTTGTTTATTTTAGTTCTTTGTGTATTCCTGGTATTAATTTTAAAGATTTGTGGACAGAAAAAAATTCCCTGTTTTGTAGGCTGACTCTTTACTATTTTATTACACAGGAACATTTTAGTTTAATAAAATAACATATGTCAATTGCTGCCCTAGTATTCTGGGTTATTGGATACATATTTAGAAATTATTATTTCTTTTTCTCTTATTATAAATCCAAGCTTTTTCTCTAATTCTTTCAGAGGTTCAAGTTTTAAATGAACTCTTTTGCCCATTTGGAATTGTGTTATTTCTGCTGTTAGGAGACTTGGTATTGTTTTATTTATTGACATTTTGTTTGTATTTTATTGTTGTTGTTGGCATCCAGCTTTCCCAGAAATACTTTTGTAAAATACTGTCTTTTCTCCACTGAATACTTGTGTACTTTTGTCCATAGTCAGGTGACTATAACTATATGGACTATGCACGAGAGTCTTCTGTTTCATTTAATTAATAAACATCTTTTTCTGTGTCAATGGCATCTATTTTTTATTACTACTTCTCTATCGCATAACTTGAAATCAGGTAATGTGATATTTTCTGCTTTATTCTTTCCAATAATGATTGCTTTGATATCCTTTCTCTTTTTTGCTCCCATACAGAACTTGAGACTTCTTTGTTTGGTATTTGTGAAGCATAGCCCTGTAATTTATATTGGGATTGCATTTAATATTTACTTGGCTTTTGTTTCTATGACCATTTTCACTATATTCATTCTTCCAACCCAAGAACAAGGATGTCTTTCTGTTGTCTAGTTCTGACTTTATTTTGTTCTGCAGAGTTTTAATATTTTTTATTGCAAAAGGCCTTTTCCTCCTTGATTATTTTTATTGAAAAATATATTTTTGACCCTTTTGTGAACAGAATTTTACTTTTGAATTCTTAACAAATAGATGGCTCTTGTGTTTTGCGTGTTTATTTTGTATTCATTCCTTATGCTGAGATGAGTTATGAGTACTAATAGTTTTCTGATGGAATCTTTAGTGTCACTTTCATATGGAATCATATAATATGAAAATGTGGTACTATGATGACTTCTTTTCTTATTTATATTTATTTGATTTATTTCATTGGCCTTATTGTTACCTAATCCTCTGAGCATCACCTATTTTTCTGAGCATCAGCTAATTTTCTGAACATCAACTAATACTCTGAACATGCTGTCTAACAGTAGTGTACGAAGTAGACAGCCAAATGCTATTTCTAGTTTTAATGGAACTCTTCCAAGGAATTTTCCTTAGAATGATGTAGCTTATACATTTTTCATATATAACCTTTATTATGCAAAACTTAGTGTTTTCATATATAACCTTTATTATGCAAAAACTATCCAAAAATAAGAGACCGGTAAGATACCACAATATTTATTCTAAATATATTTCCTTGTAAGACCTGCAATTATATTATGATTGTATGTGCAATAATTCCATCAAGTCCTAATTACATATCATTTTATAAATAATAAAGAAACAAATAATAAAATAACAATTCCAGAATATACATACAAATTCCCAATAAAATGCTACTTGTAGCTTTTTTTTTTTAAGGAACATGTACTTAATGGTTTCTTTAATACTCTCTAGATCCTGTATGTATCTGAAAGGAGGATAATGTGATATCTTATTAGTAGATACCTAGTGCCAAAATATTCTGAATGGAGAAAAGATTTTAGCAATCTACTCCATGCTTTTCCCAATGTTATTGGTTGATTTTTACAAACTGATGAGTCCCTATGCTTAAGAGAACATATCTCATTGAACACAGAAAAGTTATACTGCTGATTGAGTAGAGCTTTTACTGTTATTGGCTAGTGTTCATTGTACTGGAAGCTATTCTACATACTACCAGAGGTGAACGATAAACACTAATCCAACTATAAAACCTTTAATTTGAAATGGGGTCCCTCATAAAAGATATGCTGATATAATAGTGGCACAACATTTGTGGGAGTAACCACTTAATGTCTGACCTGAATTAAGGTTCACAACATTAGATGGAACCCATGCTTAACACTGCTTTGGTGGCCAAGAAACCTAGACTAGAAAAGCCAGAAACCTAGGGGAGCACCAAAAATTACTATTCTGCTAAAGAACATAGCAATACAATGACTCGGTTGCCTCCTATAGGTGAATGGTAAATCCCCATTGATGAAGATACTATGTACTTCAGAAGCATGGCTACATGGTCTTTGAACTAGAACTGACCTGGAATGAAGACTAGGTTTCTTGCTACAAAAACCACCATTCAGACTTCCAAAGGATGCAGGAAACTAGAACTACTACACAGCTATGATAAATATGAACTACGATAATTATCACCATTACACAATAACCCTAGGAGTATATTACAAGCATATATACCTTGGAATTAAACCCACTCAATAAGTTGAGGATCATGCCTACTACAGGAAATATAGCCTATTACCCAGGGAGACTGAAACTCATGGATCATGGCGAACCTACAACCACTACTTAAGTAAACCATGAATCCTCAACCCTTTGCAAAAACTATAAGTTACTAAGGAATGCTGAGCAAAGATGAAGTAGTATGGTGTTTTCTGGTTAAGAGCTCACCAATTGCTATTTAATACTAAAAGCTGAGCCTTGAAAATATGCATATAAGAAACTTTATAGAAAATGAGAAGTTAATTGCTGAGAGACAGCTCCTGTGTGGTCTTCTTTCTTGTTGGTTCTTCTTGAGGCAGCAGAAGGGGAAGAGAGTATCAGATGGTAAGACTTTGTCTTGCAAGATATTTAGGGTTACTGTATAATAATAACAAGTTTACTTATCTAAGTCTAAGTTATCTTGCTACTGTAGACTTGCCTTCTGTAATCCTCTGAGGCTAGAAACAAGTTTCTGGCACTTATCATCTCTTCATAAAACAGCAAAGGATTCAGCTCTAACTTTAGGCCTGCTAGTCAGGAGTCACAGGAAGAAAAAGGGACAACACATTGAGATGTGATTATGTGATTATTATTTTATTATTAAGTTATAAAAACTTATCTGTGAAAGCTATCTAAGGGGAAATGCAGAAAGATCCTAAGCAGGGAAAGGAAAAAAAATCTTATTTGTTTGTCCTCAGTACTTATACATATTTCAGAATACATGATCACATGTTAAAAAGTTCATTACAGATTCACCCATAAAATTCAAATCATAAATTGATAACTATCTAAACAGCCTCATAATCCTTAAAGTTATAAAAACAGTCATTCAAAGTCTCCCAATCCAAAAACCCAGGGACAGGTGATTTTACTGCAGAATTCTACTACATTTTTCAGAGAGAATCTAATTCTAATTATCCTCAAAGTAATACACAAAATAGAAACAGAAGGAACACTGCCAATCTCATTCGAAGAAGCATCAGTCACCCTGATACCTAAATCACACAAAGACTCAATATGAAAGAAAACTTCAGACCACTTTTTATAAACATTGATGTAAATATTCTCAATAAAATATGCACAAACCTAATCCAGAAACACACCAATAATATTATCCATCAAGATTAAGTAGGTTTCATTCCAATGATACAGAGATGGATCAATGTATGAAAATATCCATCAATGTAACCCATCATATAAGCAAAATGAAAGAAAATAATCTTATGATTAACTCATTAGATACTGATAGCAAAGTTTAATAAAATTAACACCCTTCCATGTTAAAGGTATTAGAAAAATCATGGATAGAGTGCACATAACTAAATATAATAAAAGCAGTATGCAGCAATCCAATAGCCAACATCAAATTAAATGGAGAGAAAATTAGAGAATTTCCACTGAAATCAGGGACAAGATAAGGCTGCCCACTCTCTCCCTATCTATCCAATATAATAACTGAAATTCTAGCCAGAGCAAAAAGACAACTAAAGGAGATCAAGGAGCTAAACAATTGGAAAGGAAGAATTCAAGGTATCACTATTTATGGATGACATGATAGTATATAAAAGCCACCAGAAAAATTCTACCAGATAATTACTACAGCTGATAAACACCTTCACCAAAATGGATGAATAAAAAGATTAACTCAAAGAAATCAGTGGCCCTCTCTTATACAAATAATAAATTGAAAAAGAAATTAGGAAAATAGCACCCTTTAAATAACTACAAATAATATAAAACATCTCAGTGTAACTTTTACCAATCGAGTAAAAGCTCTGTATTACAAGAACTTCAAGTTCTTGAATAAAGAAATTGAAAGATATCAGGGTCGATTTTCTACAAAAATACCCATAGAAGAAGTTACAGAGACAAAGTGTGGAGCAGAGACTGAAGGAATGACCATACAGAGACTGCCCCACCTGGGGATCCATCCCATATACAGTAACCAACCCAAACACCATTGTGGATGCCAACAAGTGCTTGCTGACAGAAGCCTGTTTAGCTGTCTCACAGCCATTCATTGGACTGAGCACAGCGTCCCCAATGAAGGAGCTAGAGAAAGGACCCAAGGAGATAAAGGAGTTTGCAGCTCCATAGGACAAACAATTTGAACTAACCAGTACCCCCCAGAGATCCCAAGGTCTAAACCACCAACAGAAGGGTACACATGGTGGGACTCATGACTCTAGCTGCATATGTAGCAGAAGATGGCCTAGTCAGTCATCAATGGGAAGAGAGGCCCTTGGTCCTGTGAAGGCTGTATGCCTCAGTGTAACTGAATGCCAGAGCTATGAAGCAGGAGTGGGTGGGTAGGTGAACAAGGGGAGGTGGGAGGTGACAGGAGGTTTTTAGAGGGGAAACGAGAAAAGGGGATAGCATTTGAAGTGAAAATAAGGAAAATATCTAAGGAAAAATAATAAATAAATAAAATTTCACTTGGAGCTGTGAAAAAATATGCAATGATATGAATATATTTAAAAAAAATAAAAAGATATCAGAAGATATAAAATCTTCCATGCTCATGGATAGATAGGATTGACATAGTTAAAATGGCCATCTGATGAAAAGCAATCCACAGATTCAATGCAATTCTCATCAAAATTCCAATACATTTTTATAGACCTTGAAACACCAATTCTGAGCTTCATTTGGAAAAACAAAAATCCCAGGATAGGCAAAACAATCCTGAACTTTGGGAGGAACCATCATCCCTGACCTCAAGCTCCACAACAGAGCAATACTGATAAATACTGCATAATATTGGTAAAGAGACGGGGAGGTTGATCAATAGGATAGAAGAGAAGACCCAGAAATATACCCACACACCTATGGATACCTGAATTTGGATAAAGAAGCCAAAGGCATACAGTGGAAAAAAATGAAAGCATCTTCAACAAATGGTACTGGACTAACAGGATTTCTACATGTATAAGAATGAAAATAGATCAATTCTTATCACCCTGTACAAAGCTCAAGTACACATGGATCAATGACCTCAGTATAAAACTGGATACACTAAATCTCATCAGAGAGAAAGTAGGAAATACCCTTCAACACACTGGTTCAACAGACAAGTTCCTGAACAGAACACCAATGGCCCAGGTTCTAAGATCAACAATTAATAAATGGGAGCTCATGAAACTGTAAAACTTTGTAAGGCAAAGGATACTGTCAATAGGAAAAATCAGCATCTCACAAATTGGTAAATAATCTTTACCAGTTATACATCTGACAGAGGGCCAATATCTGAAATTTATAAATAACTCAAGAAGTTAGACACCAACAACCAAAATATCTCCACTAAAAACTGAATACAAACTAAAAAGAGAGTTTTTCAACAGAGGAATCTCAAATTGCTGAAAGCACTTAAAGAAATGCTCAAAGTCCTTAACCATTAGAGAAATGCAAATCAAAACAACTATGAGGTTCCATCATTGTCTTAGTCAGGGTTTCTATTCCTGCACAAACATCATGACCAAGAAGCAAGTTGGGGAGGAAAGGGTTTATTCAACTTACTTCCACATTGCTGTTATCACCAGAGGAAGTCAGGACTGGAACTCAAGCAGGTCAGGAAGCAAGCCATGGAGGGATGTTCCTTACTGGCTTGCTTCCCCTGGCTTGCTCAGCCTGCTCTCTTATAGATCCCAAGACTTCCAGCCCAGGGATGGCACCACCGACAAGGGGCCCTACCCCCTTGATCACTAATTGAGAAAACACCCCCAAGCTGGACCTCATGGAGACATCTCCCCAACTGAAGCTCCCTTCTCTGTGATAAATCCAGCCTGTGTCAAGTTGACACACAAAACCAGCCAGTACACATCATAGACCCACCAGAATGACTAAGATTAAAAACTCAAGAGATAGCACATGCTAGTTAAAATGTGGAGCAAGGGGTACATTCCTCCTTTGCTGGTAGTAGTGAAAACTTGTATAACTACTTTGGAAATCAAGTTGGTGCTTTCTACCTCAAGACCCAGCTATACCACTCGCAGGCATATTCTCAAAAGATTCTCCAACATCTCACAGAGACACTTGCTCAACTATGTTCATGACAGCTTTATTCATATTAGCCAGCAAACAGAAACAACCTAGATGTACTTCAAGTAAAGAATGGATTTAAAAAAAAACCTGGTACATTGACACACTGGAATATTATTCATCTATTAAAAACCAAGACAACAGGAGTTTTTCAGGCTAATGCATGGAACTTGAGAAGATCATTCTGATTGATGTAAGACAGTCCCTAAAGGCTATGCATGGCACATACTCACTTATAAGTGAATATCAGCCATAAAATACAGGTCCATGTTATACTCCACAGACCCAAAGAAGATAAACAAGAATAAAGGCCAAAATGAGGAAACTTGAATCTCACTTAGAATGGAGAATACAATAGTTAGGAAAGGCAGAATGAGAGGGGAGATTGGGGGGAAGAAGGGAGGATGGTGAGGGGAATGGGGGATTCATGATTATGTGTGAAGAAGGACAGAGGAAATCGCTATATGTTCATGGAATTAAATGGAAATCTGCATTTGACAGTGGTAAGGAGGTGGGAGGGGACATCTTCATAATGTAATAGAGACTTGGGTTAAGGAGAGATCCAAGAATCAATAGGGGTGACCTTAGCTATGAATCATTACATGGGAATCTGAAGAGGCCACATCCTATAGTCAAACAGGAACCTCATTGGAGTGAAAGGTCCATCACATCCACAAAACTTTCAACCTAAAATTTATCCTGTCTAGAAGTAATGTAGACACAGGTGAGGGAGCAAAGACTGAGGGAATATCCAACCAATAACTAGCCCAACTTGAGACCCATCCCATGTGTAAGCAATAATCCCTAACATTATTAGTAATACTCTGCTTTGTTTGCTGATAAGAGCTTGTTGTCCTTAGCAATGTTCTACCCAGAAGCTGTCTCAGACAGATACAGACACCCACAGCTAAACAATGAGTGGAGCATGGGGATTCTGACAAAAGAAAAGAAGGAAGGATTGTGGGTCCCAAAGGGGATAGGAACTCCACAGGAAGACCAATAGAGTCAACTAACTTGGACCCTTAGGGCTCTCAGTCTGAACCACTGATCAAAGAACTCAAAACAGTCAACAAGCTGAAGGGCCCAAGTGAGGATGCCTCAGTCCCACTTGAGAGGGAGAAGAAAGCAATCATAAGGGGGGAGGAAGGAACATGGGTGAGAAAGGGGATATGGGGTGCAGAGAGGGAACCATGATAAGGTATTTGGTGGGGGAAAAGGACTGAAATCCCTGAGGGTCAGCACAAAGAATGGAAACATGCAACCTCAGGAGGTAGAAGATTGGAGGAACCCTCCAGAATGTAACCAAGACTGGGAAGATGTGGGACTCTCAGGACTCAAAGAGAGAGACCTTAGATGAAATGCCCTACGTTGGGGAGAGAGAACTTGTAGAATCCACCTCCAGCAGAAAGACAGGGCATCGAATAAGGGATGGGATTGCCATCCCACAGTCAAAAATATGACCCATAATTGTTCCTGTCTAATAGAACTGCAGGGATGGAAATGGAGAGGAGTGTGAGGAAAAGAAGTTCCAGAGACAGGCCCAAGGTGGGATCCAGAACACAGGAAGGTTCCAAGGCCTGACACTATCACTGAGGCTATGGAGCACTCATAAAAAGGGACCTATAATGACTGCCCTTCGAAAGACCCAATAAGCAGCTGAAAGAGTCAGGTGCAGATGTGTGCACCCAACCAATGGACAGACGCTGCTGACCCCTGTGGTTGAATTAGGGGAAGCTGGAAGAAGCTGAGGAGGAAGGTGACCCTGTAGGAGGACCAGCATTCCCACTGAACCTGGACCCCGGTGATCTCTCAGATACTGGAACACCAACCAGTCAGCAAACACCAACTGATATGAGGACCCCAACATATACACAGCAGAGGACTGCTGGGTGTGGGTTTAGTCAGAGTAGATGCATCTAACCCTCAAGATACTGAAGATCCCAGGGAGTTTAGAGGTCTGGTGGGGTGGGGGTGGAGGGTGGAGACATATTCGTGGAGACAGGGGTGTAGAGAGGAGGTATGGAATGTGCAACAACAGTAGGAGGGTGGGCTGGGAGGGGAGTAAAATCTGGAGTTTGTTTGTTTTTTTTTTTTTTAAAGAACATATATTTGGTGGACTTCGGCCTCTCTGCTTACATATAGCAGATATGCAGTTGGACCTTCATGTGGGTCATTAACAACTGGAATGGAATCTGTCCCAAAAGCTGCTGCCTGTATGTGGGATATGTTCTACTACTTGGGGTGCCTTGTATGGACTCAGTGGGAGAGAAAGCACCTAGCCTCACAGAGACTTAAAGTACCAATGTGTGCAGGGGCACCTAGGACCTCCCTTGCTCAGAGGAGAAGTAGGGGGGGTATGGGGAAAGTATTGTGGGAAGGGGTGACCAGGATGGGGCCTGTGAACAGAAGGTAAAGTGAATGGTTTAAAAATATATAAAATTAAAATAAAACTATATACCAAGTTATCTCTTAAAAAACAAAACAACAATAACAACAACAAAAACTATAACAGACTGCTGAAAAATGCCAGATCATCTGTAGGTAAGTGAATTTTCCAAACTATGGGTTCACTAGCCTGCCAACTGTGTGTCACATGACTGAAACCTGATCAAATCAGTGAGCCTTTCATCAACCTGCTCTCTAGCCATAGTGAATGAGAAAATCCAGACAACACTGGTCCAGGCTGGCAAGAGCCATCATGTCCTTGAGCATGTTTGTAAGCTAAACATTTGATTGATGTTCAAGGCCACTATATTTGTGATAATTGGTACTATCTTAGTTGTGTCACATCATTATTACAATGTCTCCTACAACCGAAGACAGTAAAACTTTTATTTGAATTCAATATAGTATATTTGTCAAATTGAACATGTTAAAATTTAAGATTGCTATCCTGCTGTTTATTTAAACTGCCTTTAGGGAAACAGTGGAACAATTGACTTTCTTCCTTGGATTTTCCATGTAATCAACATTTACAACCTAAATTAAGTATAGTTATAATCTTAAAATTATGTTTTTTTCATAATCCTGACCTAGAGACCCAAAAAGCAGTGTGTGAGTGTTTGTGTGTGTGTGTGCATCTGTATTATGATAATCATTTGCTGAACACAGTCAAAACATATTAAAATATATGCTGCAAATTTGGAAGTAGAATATAGCTATTTTTTGATAAATGATGTTTTTAGTATTGGTAGGATCTGCCTGTGACACTGGAGTTAATGACTTAATCCCTTATAAAATTCTCCGTTTTATTTTTTTTCTTTATTTTTCTTTCTTGTACTGAACGATCGTTTATTGGGGAAAGTTGCATCAATCCTTCTTGGCCGTCACCTCCCTCATGGCTGCCAGCACGTTGCCTCTGGCTTTTTCTTTGCACTGATGTGTGTGCCCACCCTCTTCTTGATGAACTTGAGTGCACGCTTGTCCTTGGACACTTTGAGCAACTTCACTGCATGCTGCTCTTAGAGCATGAAGCTGAACACCTCCTAGATCATGCCCCACAAGAACTTGGTTTGCTTGATGAGGTGTTTGTACTGCAGTCTGCGTCTTGACTTACTGGTGGTCTTGATACCTTGTGGCTCTTGTTGAGGCCTTGGGGTAACACAGGGCCATGGCTGCTGCTCCCTGATGGTGGCCGGGAGAGGAAGAAGCTTCCTTTTTTTTCTTTAGTGGGCCAACAGCACATTTCGGTAGCCCTGTTAGAGTAATCTCTAATGTGTTTCATCCATGGAACACACCTTCAATATTTCCCTAGTTTTCTGTATAGCAGAAGCTGACTGGAATACCTAGCACACACAATGACATTAGCCAACAAGTTGATTTACTTTCGTTTTGAGGTTTCATAGAAAAAACAAATTTCCTACCCTCTGGAATCTTAGATGATGATTTCTAGAAAATGCTTTATACTTTTGCTTAGTTAAATTTCTGGTAGCATATTTACAACTACAAATCAAATTAATAACTTCTGTTTCGAAAGAACATTAAGTCTAGACTACAAACATGCACACACACAAACATACACACACACACACACACACAAATACACACATATTTTTGAGTCAGGGCTTCACTGGTCATTTCTGTATCTTACATGACAGTTTTAAGACATCTGAAGCCATAGTCGATCCAGATATCATGACTGATTGCTACTCTTTGCTACAACTTAAAAATCTATCTTTCAGCATCATAGGTAGAGACTTTAGTTGAATATTTTGGAGTAGTATTTTAGTCAACAAAGATTGATCCAATCATTAAGTGTTAATCTAAGAATCTTGGCTTTATTGCCTTACCTACAATTGAAATATAATTACATGAAAACCCATGAAGGAGGAAGGGTACTTAAACTTCTGAGAGATCTCAGATCTCTTGCAAGCTGTATCTATAGAAAATCCCAGCCCCGTGCATAATGACCACGTTTCTGAAGTGTGCTGCCAAGGAGTCAAAGATTAATTTTAGTCCCCTTTATTTTCCCCCTCAAGTCTAAGAGTGAATAATTTCCTAGCTAATTCTTTTTCTCAATGATCATTAAACTTTCAATGAATTCTCAGCTACAGTCTTAAATAGGATGGAATTCATTGTTGTATAGTAAATATAAATTTAAAGAAATAACGAGGTTTAAAATTTGAGTAAGGTTTTCACCAAGAGGAAAATAAAAATTGATTTTGCAAACCATTTTCTTCTCTGTTGATTTACATACAAATTATACAATAGAAGAGGTAAAACTTTATAGAAAAACAGGAATCTAATTACAAGTAAATACTGTTTTCCTCAATTTCAAGCATCAGAAAATGTGATAAAGGTTGTGATTTGACCCCAGTAAAGTAAAAACACCATCCCCTGTCATGTCACATTTACTATCAAACAATATTTGTTTCTCTACTATTTTTAAAATATATCAGATCAACTCTAAAGATATTTGAAAAGCAGAAATTATAAGTACCATGTGTGTTTACAATATGACTTTAAAAGTATTTGAACCACAAAAGCAATAAAGAGTTAGTAGAGGAACTAACTGCATAAAATAAATTTCAGTGACACCATTTCAATATAAGAATCTTCTATCTTCAATGTTTTTAGAAATGGATATTCATCATGGATTGCTATAAATAAGTTAAAACCAGTTCATTATATTTATGGGAATAGTTTATATTCATGCGAGGAATTCAGCAGTGAATTTTACCATGAACTTTATGAATCTTAAGCTTCTAGATAATAAGCACACACTAGTTTCTTTTACTGAAATGGAACTGACTTTGTATTTCCAAATTTGTTTTTATTTTCTTAAGTAAGAGATTTACTATTCTATGAGCTTCAAACCCACAAAGGCTTCACCATTTTCACTCTAGAGCAAATTACCAATATCTACCAACTGTTTATCTCATATATCTACCCATACAAAACTGAGCTATTACTGATTGGACCCATTACTGACTCTTGAGGTCCCATGAAGTTTGATACTGTCTATATGTTGAGCTATAACTTCTATACACTATTAGCTTTTGACATCTTTCCACTTAAAATTAAATTACACTTTTGAATCTCAAGTCACCATTCTAGTATCATCTTCTAGATCTGTTTTATTTTGGTGGACCAACTACTATGGCCTCAAATGATAGTTACACAATGAAATGATGTGGGACATGATGCGCATAACTCTATAATGACAAGGCCATCTGCAAATTAAGTGGTTCCAGAGAAACTATTCAGCATATGAAATACTCTCTGATGTACAGCTTTTCTGAGGACCCAATTAATCTGTAGCACTCCCACATAAAGGCGTTAAGAAACTGATTCATTTTGCCACAGAAGTTATGGTTTCCCCGTGGAATATACTGAGAATCAGAACTTGTTGAGAGAAACTTCTTGGGCTTATATAACTTCCAGTCTCAAGTTTAGTTACACTTTCTTACTTGTGGTGCAACTTCTAATATTAATTGTAGAGAAAGTTGATGATTAAATACAGTCTTGTGAATATACATTGTCAAGACCTGTATATTTTTTAAGAGTGGTGTACACTCATTAAGAATGTGTGATTCTTAGCCCAGTTTGGAATATTTTAGCAGTTTCCAATGCATTGTCAGTAAAAGTCTGACTTTGGTATGTGAGAGTCACATACAAATAGCAACTTTTATTTTTATGAGATCAACATTCATTTGATATTCTCTTTCATCTCTTCCACTGCACTTTCTCTCATGGCTTCCTGCTGGTTAGGTTCTCAAACTTCAGAGTTGTATGAGTGTCTGGAAAAATCATCTTTAATCTACATAATATCACTAAGGCTGTGTCTATGATCCTATGAATCTCAACCTTGGAACTCAGCAAGTTCCAAGGAAATTGTTGAAAAACACAAATGCTGTATGTCCATATTATCTTATGGGCTCAACTTCAGGATCCATTTCCTCAGTTTGAGAGTATTATAGAACTACATTGTGAAATGCATGTAATTTCAGTGGGGCATATGTAAATTCAATCTACTGAAGGAAATATAAGTGTGAATGAATGAAGTTTGAGGTTTCATTGTCAATATTAAAAAAAATTACTATAATTTGTTGGCTACTGGAAATTACTATTGGTTTCATGGAATTCTAACAGCAGTTAAAGTAAAAAAAAATAGTAAAAGAGAAAGTGTTTTTAAATATTAGGAAAGTGTGATAGATGAGAAAAGACCAAAAGTCACAAAGTCAAATGTTTAGTTTTGGGAAGAAGACTTTCCTGAGAATAAAACTAAATAAAAATTAAGCAAAAAAAACTATATGGGGAAATAGGAAAAGAAGTTTAAGCTAAATGGCATGGGAACTAGTTTGTTTATGAGTGAGAACACTGTAATCTCTTGAGAAAGAAATGAATACGATCAAAGAGTAGAAACACAAGATATAATGAGATAAAGGGAAGTTGTCCACTAGTTCCTAGATGACTCCAACAAAATCAGAATATTGAAAAAGCACTTAAACCTCTGTTTAGGAAGAAAGACCCATTCTGTTCTCAAGAGGGAAGTGTCCCCTACAGTCACAACCATTTCTGAATTCAGAATCCTTTATAGCTAGTATGTTTTAGGTAAAATCCAAGGACCTCCCTTATGAAATATACTTCCTCTTAAGACAAATGAAGACTTTAAGGCTTACCAGTTTAGCTCCTCACCAAACTCCCTTAGAGTCTTAGCTACTTCCATCTTTTGATTCTTGAGGCTGAAGGATGGTTATCTCCACTGTCTGGTCATCTAATTTTAATATTGTAATCTCTCAACCACTGGTACTAATAATTTTCCTAGGCATAATGACTATATTACTATGAAAACTTGTTTATGATAAAATTATCTTAACTCATTTCTCTGTATCATATAGGGAAAATTAATCTGTGAGACAATTGCCTAGCTCATGTTAGTAGGGAGCTTGCTTAGCTAATCATGAGTGGATGATACCAATGGATCCATAAGCTTTACAAGTAAAAAATTTGAATCAGGCAAATAAAAATTTAAAAAATTAAAAATATATGACAATAGGGAGACAGCAAGAAGTCACGTCAGTTTTTAGTATCAAGAAAATGAATATAGATGAGATTGAAAGTTGAATTCCTGATTTTAATGGACATATACAGTTTTTTGGCTACGTGTCAAGTGTCTAATAAATTTTCTGTATCTCAACATACTTCTTTTTTCTTTAGTAAATACCTCTTCGTAAAGAATTATATGATATCCTAACCTGTGAGTTACTTACTCAAGATTCCCAAGGCAGTAGTGAAAAACCTTCTGAGATTTTCTAATGCTCCATTCTGAGTATTTTTGACCTTGACATAAAATGATTTGGCTTCCTTCGTATAATAGCTGTCTCAATTGGGAATCTGTCATTAAAGGTATGGATAGCAACAGACCTTTTAGAGCTCAATGAAAATTTCACATGATCTGATAAAATATCTGTATTTTACAGCAGAAAACCCAGTTGGCAAGAAAGGTTAAATGGTTCATCCAAAGTACTCAGTTCACTTCATCTCATCCAACTTCAAAATCCATCCATTCACTCCACAATACTAGTAGATTTACTGTTATTAAGAATGAGACACTCACTTTACACGCAGTCAAAGAGTCATTATAAGTGATGTATTATGTAACTTCCTCGCTTGCTGGCTGGAGACCTTCATTCACACCTTATGAGTTTTCCATCATCACTTTAGTGTCAAGGTTATCCACCAAATTAATGCGAAAACCTGCTGTTCCTCTCTTCCTCTCTCCTTCCACACCTCTGAAGCTTCTACCCTGTTAGCAGCTTGCATGTCCATTTCCCTTCTAAATTGGCTTCTCAGTTAGAAGTGACTTTGCGACTATAATACTGCTACTACTTACTAAGAAATTGCCTGAATTTTCATAAGAAGGCTTCAAAAAATATCCAACCATGAGAAATGAGTGTTTATAGAATGCACACTATGGGAGGAAATTTTCCCCACTACTACTCCACCTCACACCTACACTATGCCTCTGGTATCAGATTGTTTTTACCTAAAGATGGAAGTGTCTCCTGATTTTTACTGGAGATGTGTTTGGTTTTGGTTTGCTATAAACAGAAGTGAGAAAAAAATAAAAACATGTGCATGAGAAAACTCAATTCTTCCATGTGTAGATCAAGCATGGTAGGATTCCCTCCCCTTCCCATTATCCTACCCCTTTCCTCCGCTCCCCACCCTTCCTCCCTCCCTTCCTTCCTTCCTTCCTTCCTTCCTCTCTCCCTCCCTCCCTCTCCCTCTCTCTTTCTTTCTTTCTTTCTTTCTTTCTTTCTTTCTTTCTTTCTTTCTTTCTCTCTTTCTTCCTTTCTTTCTTCTATCTTCCCTCCATTTTCCCTTCTCTTCATTTAAGGATTAAGTTGCTATCATTTGAAATAGAAAGTCTTACCTTTGACAAACTGACAAAATTATCTACTTTTTCATACCATTTTCCCCCAGAATTTTCTACATGAAAAGTTGTATCTAAGATGTATTGAAAATTAACATGAACTTTGTAAAACAGGTTTAAGATATCACAATCACCTATAAGGAATGGAAAATGCTACTTTATTCAAAGCACTACAAAGAAAAAATGTATAAAAATGATGTATTTGAAAGAAACATACTTGTTGGTTATTTAATATTTGGTTTGAATTCAATATATACTATTAACTGATATTTTGCAAGTTTTTAGTATTTCACAAATATATTCTAAAATATTTCAAAAAATAACCTAGTATTGCCTTTCATAATAATTTTCTTTCACAATAATTATCTTTCATAATAAATGTCAATTAGGTCTATTATGTCTATTATCATTTGTGTAGAACAGTCTCTTTCCTGACACAAATGATCTAGGTTGTCTTCTCTACAGTTTCACTAGAAATAGTTTAGTTAGTAAGGTAGAGCTAACTTAAATAGCCTATTTGGCAGTGTTCAATGATATATGATCTTTTTATATAGTAAGAGCCATACCATTCTTTAAAGGCTTTATTTTTGAAAAAGTATTTGAATTAGCGTGTCTTTAAAATATACAATAATATATATATCGTAATTGTGTTGTGTTAAGTAGTTAAGAAGATATTATATTTTTGAGATTTGGTAAAAGGATGGATCAATAGGTAAGACTACTGATTATTTTTCTAGAAAATCAACAGTTAATTAAACTGAGGTTCCAGCAGTCACTGCTGTTTTTTTTTTGTTGTTGTTGTTGTTTTGTTTTTGTTTCTTTTTTTTACTCATATGAAAAACGTTTTAAAACATTAGTCAAAGGCAATATACTTTTTCTAAAAGTTTCAGTGGGAACACTAGACACACACTTCAAAATCGTTTATATGTGTCTTTGTTTGAGAGGCTATATGTTACATTACACAAAGCATAGGAATATTTTCATGATTACAAAAGTGTTTTAAATTTGTACTAATAAAACACATAGAAAATATTAAGCATAATCTAGGACTATAACTATGACATTTGTTTCATACCGTATTTTCCTCACTTTCTTTGTGGTTTATAAGATTTGGAGGCCTGTTTCTACCAACTACAAAGGACAGTGATTAAAAGATACTTATTGCTTTATCACACACTTTGGGTGACTAGAGTGTGACTTTACAAGGATGATCCTTATCTGAGTGTAACCCTTTCTCATGCTCTTCAGTGTATTTGAAAAAGTTTATAATCTCACATTAAGTATATTGGAATATTTGTCTCAAAATATCAGTAAATTACTAAGTGTTTAAAACCATGGCCATAAGCCACTACACAGAAAATAGGCAAAACCCAAGGAGTAAAATTCATAAGTTCATATAGGTTAGCAAAATCATTTCTAAGTAAATTATCAGTTTGAAGAAAATTACACTTAATATGAGTAATTCATTTTAAGTAAGTACCAATACAAATTTAACATGATAAATATCAAATCTATGATGAGATAGCCTATATTAACATCAAATAATCAATAATCCTAAAGTACTCACCATAAAATGAAAATAACTAGTTATTTATTCAAGGTCTTTACTATTAAATTAAATACTATTAAATTTTTAGAATAGAGGAATAATTTTGTATGGAGGCACATATTTGTCATAAGAGCAATTGGAAGTTAGAAGAAAGAAGATCAAGGGTTTAAGTCTACCTGTTTTGAAGCCATAACTGGCTATAAGAGATCTTGTCTTAGAATGTATAAACTAAATGACACATAACCTAGCAAAAGGATGAAAGTAAAAAAATATTAAATTGCTGAAATCTTTTTAAAAATTACAAACCATGAGAGCTATTTTTCATGTAAATAAAATATACAAATGAAAAGACAAATCAAAAGAAGACAAAAGTATTGAAAGTTACATTTATCAAAATTAAATCATTATTTCTAATTCTTTCCATGAGGTGCCTTCTGTCAGAAGATTACACCACCATATTGTCTACACACACTCTAAAATTAAAGATAAAGTGTGAATAGACATATTTCATTATATTTTAGGAAAGAAGACCTTGATTTTTCATTTGAAAGTGAAAAGTATGAGAGATTAAGAAATTCAATACATATTTTGAGCTGTTTCATCATCCAAAAGACATAGAATTCTTAATAGTTTTATAAACTGAATCCTTCAATGTATATTATAATAATAGTTTTGTTTAAATTTTATACTGTTTGAGCTATGGGAAGTTAGTTTGACATTGAAAAAATTAATCAAATGTAACCACATGAAAGAACAAAGAGTAAAATCTAAAATAGTCTTTTGGAATAGATACAATAAAAGCATTTGTAAAATGAAACAGTCATTCATGTATTTTTAAAAGGTAGGTACCTGAGGGAACTTTCAAAATGTGAAAGTTTCTCTGACTCTCAGAGAAAACTTATGATAAAATGTAGGAAATCTTCCCTTTCAAGTGCTTTTAAAAGTGAATCTCCTGCTAGATCCACTTCACTACAATATTTTACTTTAATGACTAGGTAGTTCAGTATAGCAAGTAAAGAACAAACTTTGAAAGTAAAAATAAGACCCTCAGAAAACATAGATTATATTTTTGTACATAGAAATTCCAAAACAAGAATCAAGAAATTCTTTCATATTTATGCATGAAGATTACTAGGTATACCAGTGTGATATTTAAGCAATAAATTTTTTAAAAAGTGTGTATGTTGCCGAGCAGTGGTAGCACATGCCTTTAATCCCAGCACTTGGGAGGCAGAGGCAGGCAGAGGACAGCCAAGGCCACACAGAGAAACCCTGTCTCAAAAAACAAACAAACAAACAAAAAACCAAAAAAAGAAAAAAAAAAACAAAAAAAACCCAAAATGTGTGTGTGTGTGTGTGTGTGTGTGTGTGTGTGTGTGTATTTTTGTGCACATGTGCTTGTGTGAAAACATTTGCTTTTGTGTTGTTTGGAAATGAATCTAGGATTTTATACATGTTATCCAATAGACATTCTACCCAAATTCTATCTTCATTCTGAAAAATTTTTGGATATTACTACAAAGCATCAAACATCCAGAAATGAACAAACGTAATATCTGAATAACATATGTAATAAAATAAAATGGAATGCTACTCAATACAAGTATATGTTGGTGGGAAATTTGCAAATATACACTTTGACTTCCAATATAGGAGGGCTGAGTCAACAAGACTTAAGAAAAACAGAATGAAAATTAGCACATAGCACTTCACTCAAGGAACAAGTAAACATGGATATAGAGATGTGATTAATTTGTGCTATGAGAGCATAAAAACCTGAACTCTACTTCTTCTTCTTTTTTTTTTTTTTTGATACTTTCCCAATTCACATCTCAAATACTCTCCCCCTTCCTGGTCTCCCAAAACTCCCCCTGCCCATTCCCTCACCCTTCCCCCTGCTCACCAACCCATATTCTCCTGCCTCCTGATGCTGGCATTCCCCCTCACTGGAACACAGAGCCCCCACAGGATCAAGGGCCTCTCTTCCCATGGATGACTGCCTAGGCAATCCTCTGCTACATATGCAGCCTGAGCCATGAGTCCCACCATGTGCACTCTTTGGTTGTTGGTCTAGTCCCTGGGAGCTAAGAGGACACTGGCAAGTTCATACTGTTGTTCGTCCTATGGGACTAGAACCCCTCCACACACACACAGCTCCCTAAGTCCTCCCTCTAGCTCCTTCACCAGGGACCCCATGCTCAGTCCAATAGATGGCTGCGAGCATCAACCCCTGTATTAGTCAGGAACTGGCAGAGCTTCTCAGGAGACAGCCACATCAGGCTCCTGTCAGCAAGTACATGCTGGCATCCACAATAGTGTTTGGGTTCAGTGACTGCACATGGATGGATCCCCAGGTCTCTGGACTGTCATTCCTTTAGTCTCTGTTCAAAACCCTGTCCCCGTAACTTCTTCTATGTGTACTTCGTTCTCCCCCTCTAAGAAGGACTGAAGTATCTGCACTTTGGTCTTCTTCCTCCTGAGCTTCACGTGGTCTGTGGATTGTATCTGAACTCTACTTATTAATCTGCACATAAAACCATAAACAATCAGTGATGGAGACAGAGGAATTACAGGAACCAAAGATCCTGAAAGCTATCCTAGCTGAAATGGTAAGCTATGGTTTAGCAGGAGACCCTATCTCTAGATTATGTCATTACAAAAGCACTAAATATTGAGGAATGAACAAAATTAATATCTGAATAACATGTAATAAAATGAAATGGAATGCTACTCAATACAAATACATATTAGTGGGAAATGACATCATCATGGGGCTAAAGAGACAAGCAAGCCGGGCGGTGGTGGCGCACGCCTTTAATCCTAGCACTTGGGAGGCAGAGGCAGGCGGATTTCTGAGTTCGAGGCCAGCCTGGTCTACAGAGTGAGTTCCAGGACAGCCAGAACTTTACAGAGAAACCCTGTCTCGAAAACAACAACAACAACAAAAAAAAAAAAAAAAAAAAAAAAAAAAAAAAAAAAAAAAAACAAGAGACAAGCAATAGCAGTGATCTACATAGGCACATGCATGAGCTTATATACATGAACAATTACATGTACATGAAAATACATATGCACATACAATTATGTAAAACACATTTTGCCTCATTAGTAATAGGATAAAAAATAATATTACAGCCACAATAAAATATCATCCTAGAAAACTTTGAGAATTTTTTTGAGAATATAGATCTGTGACAGCATATTGATTCAATGTTTCCACTTTCTTTTCTTAAAACATGGTATGTAGACTCTAATTCTGAGCCTTGGAGTCTGGTGTGACTGTCTGACCTTGTTGAGATTGGAGCTTCTGAGAGCAGTGTCCAAAGCAGCATCTGCATATCTGAAAGCTATGATGAGTTTCAAGGGCCCACCAACATTCCAGCAGCTGCTAAGAAGAAGCCTGCTGAAAAATGAAGCCTTGACCATCTCTGTTGTGCAGGACCTGCCCATGCAACTCTTCCCACAACTCTTCAAGGATGCATTTACCAGCAAACAACTTAACATCCTGAGGCAGATGGTAGCATCATGGCCCTTCCCATGTCTTCCTGTGGGAGCCCTGATGGAGACTCCTCATCTGGAGATGCTGAAAGCCATGCTAGATGGCTTTGATTTGCTGATGGCATTAAAGGATCAACCTAGCAGGTGGAAACTACAGGTGGTCAATTTGCAAGATGCACTCCATGACTTCTGGAATGGTTGGGCTGGATTACAGTATGTAGTATGCTCTCCAGATGTCTTTGGCAATAACCAATCAGTGGGAAATCATCCCATCCTAGGGAGGAAACAGACCATGACTATATTGATGAACCTTTCCCTTATGTCCTGCGGTCCCTCCAAATACCTAAAATATATATATCGGTGGCCCAAGCAGAGAAAAAATGTGATACAGGTGATCTGTCAGAAGTTGGAGTTTAGGGCCATTCCTGCCTATGACCCACTGCCTGTTTTGAAGGTTTTTGATCCAGTCTCAATCCAGGAATTGGAAATAATCACATGCTGGGGCATATATACCTTTGCATTGCTAGCCCCTGGTCTGAGCCAGATGAAAAACCTCCAGAAACTCCTTTTCATGGAAATCAATATACCTTTGGATAGGCCTCGGGACCTAGAGAAGAAAGCCTCGTGTTTTAGAGAAATCTTTCCCCAGTTCTCCAAACTGCAGAAGCTCCAGCATCTCTATTTGAATAACTTCTACTTCCAGTATGAACACCTGGACCAAGTGCTCAGGTACTTGGAGAGTCCATTAGAGACCCTTGCTATCACTCAGTGCATGTTGTCAGAATCAGATATGAAATATCTGTCCCAGTGTCCAAATATCCATCAGCTCAAATGTCTGGACCTGAGTGGTATCACCTTCATACATGTAAGTGATCAATTTCTAGGAATACTGCTAGAAAGACTGAAAGCTACTTTGCAGACTGAAGAGCTACATGCTCATGAACTCAGAAATTAGTGCCCTCCTGCCTGTGTTGAGCCAGTGTTCCCAGCTCACTGAAGTCAATTTTGTGAAGAATTTCTTGTCCATGGACAGCCTGAAGAAGCTGTTGCGGCATACTGCCAACCTCACACAGCTGACCCTGGAGAAGTACCCTGCCCCTCATGAGGTCTATGATGACGTTGGTGATGTTATTCCAGACAGATTTGTACAGCTTTATTCAGAGCTTATGGACACACTCAAGGGTATAAGGCAGCCAAAGCAGGTCTGCTTTGTGAGTAAGAGATGTTTACATTGTCAGAAATTCTGCATCTACAATTTTGTTGGGAATATATAAGGTGAGGTCATTGCTAGACTCTGATAAATGGAAGGCAGATCTCTAGTGAATCATTAGAGACATAGACCATGTGTATTCAAGCATTTTTGGATGTACTTTGGAAAGATAATTATTATATTTTCTTTGAATTTTATTCAAATTCTTCTGATTTGAGGTAGTTGTTTTGAGATGGAAAACCATGAGCTTATTTTCAGCCTAATATCAACAGTACAGACCAACCCTTGAACAGCAACTATATTTGAAAATTGTAGGGCTTGCATTCCAGCACTTTCATGAGGGATTATAGAAGTGGGGAAGGGGATAAAGAGAGAGGACATTATAAAGAGCATAATAGACTTGAATAGGAGGGCTCAGTGTCATTCTGCCTCTGGAAGACATCCACCTTTTCGTTCTCCCCTTACACACTGTTCTGCAGTATATGGAGATATATTTTTATGAAGCATTAGTCTGACTGAACCTATGAGTATTTTTGTATTAGACTGCTATCATTGTTTACCTGTGTCTCTTTCTTGAGGAGGTCCTGCAACTTGATATTATCTTCTACCCCCACCATTAGGATTGTGATTACTCATAGTTTCGAATAAATTAGTTTTGAGTAAGAACAAAAAAAAACCACGGTATGTATTTTCTCATAATTTAACACATGTACATAATGCAGTTTACTCACTCTCAATTCCTTTCCTCCTTCCATTTGCCTCCTACTGCTATAAAACACCACTTTTTTTAATAAGTGCTGCTCCTTTAGTTGTCTTAATTTTTGTGACTTGCTGATTTTAATTAGGTTTTCTTGCATGAGGGAAGGAGGTTCTTTTAAAATAATTTTATATTTGCTGAGAACTTTATACATAAACCTTATATCTGCATCATCCTTGCTCATCCCTCTCTAAAGGTCAAATCGCATCTTTGATTATTATTGGTACATATGTGTACATATCTGTGTATATATGTATATATGTGTATCTATGTATATGTGTATGTGTATCTAGGTAAATATATATACCAATATGCATATGCACATGTATATATGTATTTTTATATATGTGTGTCTATGCATATGTATATATGATGTATATGCATCATGTACATATCACACACATTTATATGTGTATGTATATACATATACACATATACATAGATACACACATATACATATATATGTACACATGCACACATATATATATATACACACACACATATGTATATATATATATATATATATATATATATATATGTATATATTACCTGCTGGGACCATTTAGCTTTGATGATATGTGCATATGTCCAGGGCTTACAACTTTAGGATTAGACAATCTATGAGAAAACTCCTCCCTAAAGTAAACTAATTTTCCTCTGAACAGATATTGGTCATTTATGTCACTTATCTAGAAATAATATCTGGTGGACATCCTCCCTGTTCATACTGGTATGTCAAGTGATGTTGTCATCATGATGATCTTATACAGGCAGCTTATTGTTGAAGTATCATTGGTATATTCTCCTTGTTGTGTCTAGTGAACAATATCTCACATCAGAAGTCCTGAACCTCTGGCTCTAAATGCTTTTCTGCTCCTCTTTGTCATGTTTTTTTCTATAAGTCTTATTTGTAGGAATTTCTCACAGGTATTTTCTGAGTGGTAAGTAGTTATTCCCTTGAGTGTTTGTAACTTAAGAGTAGCTATAACTACTGAAGAATATGTCTTCCTCTCCTACAGAAACCTTTCATTTCCAATAACTTTACACAGGGCATTCAGAGCTTCCCAGCCAATCAGAAAGGAATGCTTGAGCAGATAACCACCCCTGCTGTGAGTTCAGCACTGCAGTCAGAATTTCAGAGGAAGGCATTTCAGTCTGCCCATTTTGATGTCCTCTCTCCCATAAACTTTTCTAAAACTTGGAAATGTTGGTTAGATGTCCCATATGGCTTCACTTATTCTCAGCTCTCTGAACAGCTATGTGTCTCCACATTGACCACCAAACACCACAAAGAGAAGTTATCAAACCATTGCTGAGAGAAGTACTGAATTTTGGGTATAATTACAAATATTTACAAGGGAGTTTAATGGCACATCCATCTACTAAACAATAGTATGAGTTTCCTGGCCATAAGCTTTGATGAGGTTTACAGTATGATGAATAAATAACTCTCATGAAATTGCACTCAAAAACAAGCAGAAGAAAGTTGGATACCCAACCACATCACTAATGGGAACTTGGTATTGTAGCTTAGGAGGTTCTCTGGTGGATAAGACCATGAATCACTCTTTTCTAACCTAGCTCCAATATTTTAAGACATACACTACTACTATCTAACCAGGTAACATATCTCATGAAAGATATAAATACAATGGACTACTTCTGCTTTAGGGGTTAGTCTGTAATTCATTCACCAGTACGATATCAGTGAGTATAATGTAGAGAACTATATCCTATGATTAGTCTTACTCTCAAAACTCTCTATCATCAAAGAGGGAATGGACCCTGATGGTCTCCTGTAAGAGCGATATATTGCTCACATGGACCAGACTCCATGCTATGCAGTAGCAATGTAAAGCAAAGACAGTCTACAGACTCACATTCATATGATCAGTGTAATAAACAACTAAGTTTGATGACAAATCTTTAGCAAGATTATTTGGGGACTTCTTACAAACTAAATTCGTATTGGTTACACATTTTGGAAAGCTGTTAGCACTTATTTAAAAGAAAAGTGAGCATATACTCCCAAACCACAAAAGTTCAAATGTGAATTACATATTCTCAGGTAAAGTGAGACATTTGAAAGAATGAAAATAATTTCCTATAGTTATTAAACTCTGTAAGCATCTTACATAGATAAATGGATATGCTGTCATACAAAAGGAGACACAGTTGGTGATATGACAATGGGATGGAAAATACTAATATTTGGAAATAAATCTAGCTTTGAAAGTTGAATTGTTCATCCCACAAGCATAGTATTGAGTGAGAAAGGAGTTTCTACAGGCACATATTTTAAATCCACTTTATGAATACAAAGGCAAGTAAACAAAATTATAGTGTTTCATGATACACATATAAAACAGAAAATATAAAGTATTAGAGCCATTATCTTGGCTGGCCAGTAACTTAGCTTTTACTTAGGAAATGCTTCACCCTGAGAATCTCATGTGCCAAGAATCTCATGTTCTTATAGAACACTCTTATTTCTACCTCCATCTGATACAAATGTGAAAGGCTCAGAGTCTACGCTGACCCAGTAAAAATATAGTACCTGGAAATCCCTGTCTGCAAAAAGGGAAATTGATGATGAACCCACATTTTTTTGGATCTTCACTCACTATTTTACTTATTGTACTGTTTCCTTTTAACATGTATTTATAAATCTGAAATTTGCCTGTGAAAAGACTTACATGTTTTTGAATAATGTCTTAATAACCCAGAGGTGATTTTCTATGTTTTTCCTGGTTTTTCATAGATCATATTTCCTGTAGAATAAAAGTCTTAACACAGGTAGAAACTGCTTTGGTCTTTCTTTCAAATTTGGCATGAGAATTTACTTAGAAAAAACTACATTCAGCTAAAAATGCACAAAAATATACCTTCCTCCCTGCTGTCTGAGACACTGAATACACTTGGCTGAGTGACTCAATTTTTCATAAGTAGACACTATTCTCTGAATTATTTTGAAACTATAATTTGTAGTGAGGAAAGTGCCTTTTGTTTTTTGTGCAGAAGGCACCACAAGGTTTTCTCTGCACTGTCCCATCTCTCGGTAGGAAATTGCCTCATTAACTTCCGTGACATTCCAAGAGCTACTGTATCACCTCATGTTGCTAAAGAATACATCCAATAGCCATTCTATTGCTTCACTTTGCATCCTCAGTGACTCCTGAAAGGGAATTTGTCCCTTTGAAATTGCTACATCCTTTTATTTTTCATGTTTAGTAATATAAAACCCTTTGAAAAGCCTGGAAGGGTTTATAAACCATGATAATTTGTAACAAACAAAAACATAAAAGAAAAATGTTGTGCGGCACGGAGTAAATCCACAAGAGATAGGAGTTTCACATCTCGTTTAGACTCTGGCAGCAAAGTAAGAGCAGCACATTATCAACAAAGGAAAAATAAAAGCAGGGGAAAAGCCGTACAGACAGCTCCAAACATGAAATAAAGGCAGGCAGATAAAGAAAGACAAACAAAGAGAAAGAACTTCTGAAATAAATAACGGTAACTCATCCCAAAAATAACTGAAATAAAGCAAAAGGTAAATTGAATGATAAAGACAAGATAAAGTTGGAAGTTTTTGAATTTATATTTAATTATCTCAAAAGCTTAAGTATGTACTTAATTTAAAAACAAAATGGGGAAGGAGACTTAAAGATAAAATGAAGATACAGTAGTCTGAGTTAGTTCTGCTGCCGCATAAAATTTTTAAAATGAATTTTAAGATTATATTTGTTCTTTAACATATTTATCTAATTTATACTAATTACTCTCAATATTTACTCCCTTTTCTCTGTTTCTATCCAAATAATCCTTCTACACACACACACACACACACACACACACACACACACACATACATTCTCTTTCACATGCCTGTATTTTTGTTTTGCCAGAGACATCCATGTGACCATAAGATTTGAAAGGTGGAGGGCTCAGTAGAAGATGTACAACTGAAGAACAAGCGTTACCACCGTCATCCTTGCCACTTCCCAGAGATAATCAATAGTTCAGATGTATAGGATAGGGCTCCATAAACTTCTCGTAATAGATTATTGATCAGGCCAGCCTTGTTCAGTCTCAGTGCAAGAAGGAAGCCCAGCTGCCATGAGTTAAACATGGCATTGAAACATGCATTGGGAATGCCATCCTACCTAGACAATGGCATGTCACGGTTCTTCTTCATATTTCCTAGTTCATACATTTTTATGGCATCTCTTCTGCATTCTTCTCAGAGGCTTACATGTGATAAAAATGTCCTGTTTAAGACTTGCCCTTCAATGGTCTCTTATTCTTCACTACTAGAATAGTTATGAATCTTTGCATTCACAGTCCTCCCCAGGAAGAGAGAGTCTTCTATGGTTTAGGCTGAAACTAACTTTTGTCTATGGGTGTAAACCTAGAAATAATGAAGGCTATTCAACACTATGTAAGTTCAGATAAACACTAGTAGTATGTTCCACTCTTAGGTCTGTGATGCTTCTAGAGATGAGTTGCTGACCATCTGACCTACACATATTTAGGCTTTCAAGAGACATCAAATCTGCTTACTTTTTTTCGTCACACATAGAAAAATATTTTATTGCTCTCAAGGCAAGGGACATATTTCATCCAAGCTTAAAATGCCAGTACTCAGGATCCAGAGACAGAGGATAGATGCAAATAAGCACCAGGCATATCTGCACGACAGATTTCAGGCTTGCCAGAATTGTGTAGCAAGACACTGTCATGATAGCCCAATAGTTTTGGCCATATTGAGCAAAGATCTTCAGACATGAGCTTTCCAGATTTCAGGCCCAAGTTTCTATGAGTAACCTTCTATGAGATTAGACACATTCAAGATGAAAAGTATGGTGAGAATTTGAACACTACTGTTCCCACCAGTATATACATTTCTTTAAAGAATTTGCTGGATAAAACTAATAAATGAATCAGAGGCATATTAATTATGTTAATTATGTTAATTATATTAATTAATCATTTTTCCGAGTATATCCTAGCCACAGATCAGCTTTAAAGCTTCTAGTTACCTAAATATTTCTGTGAGGTGCAGGGCATTTTCAAAGGACTCTCACTGATGGTAAACTATTCCTTTAGGTGTAAATTATAATAAGAAAAGTTAACATTTCTCGAAATTAAATTCTTGAAATCATGGAAATGTTTCTCAACTGGGTCTCATTCAATAATAAGATACACAGAAATAACCTGTGGGTAAATTTCTCCATATTTTATGCTAGGTTCACAAAAATTTGAACAACCTAGTGAACAATTGTTATCATTCAAACAACCTTTACTTAGGTAGGAATAATGAACACATGTTTTAGAAACATCTTTTGTTACCTAAGATAGAGAGCTTTATATTGATGTTCCATTTTTATCATTCAGAAAAACACATTGATATTTACCCATAACAGATGTGGGTTTGATGGATCTGAAAAAATCCAGGTGCAAAATCTACTCAAAGTATGAGAGGGTAAAAATGGACCTTGCTTTAGTGATAAAACATAATACCTCATGTCAGTACAACATCTCGTTGTAGCACATTACCAAATAATTGCAGGATAATGAGTTAAATCTGTAGTTAATCCCATGAGTTACCAGACATAATCATCCATAAGAACATATGTATTTTCAGGTTGGTTCCTTTAGATAGAAGCCAGGTAATTCATAAGAAAAGGGATTTACACACACACACACACAGAGACACACACACACACACATATATATATATATATATATATATATATGTATATATATACATATATATAATCTTACAAATATATAGGGAATATGGAATGCAGGCACATTTTAGAAAAATATCATATGCCATATAATGTGAGTTTTTATTTTGGAACTTGTTGGAAGACTTCAGATTGTAAGATGGATTGTAAAACTTAAATTACCATTGATGAAAAACATATTTGTAATGCTCTTGTGAGCTACCAATAATTGAATATGCCTTTATATTTCAGGTATTCCATAGAAAATTGTGTCTAATTGTAACGAAGGCAACGTTTCTCTGCTATACTAATATAGGCAGAGACATATTTGCAAAAAAACCAATGCCCAGAAAATGCTGACAATTAAGTTATCATCAAATACTCAAGACATTAGCTTAGATTAATAACATTCCTTTCTTTGGGTAGGAAAAATGTGCTGCCTGTTCTGTATGCCTGGGGACAGAAAATATGAGTTAATAAGTCTGAATCTCAAATCATTTTCCAATGAATCTAGTGAGAGTGAGGTAGACTGGGAAGAGCTCATGGTCTGCTCACTTACAAGAAATTTAGCATGTTGGGAGAACATCTTGTATTATTTGGAACATATCCATCATTAAAGAGAAATGAGGAGACTGAGACGCACAACTGTGCTCACACCAAATGCTTACATGTATTAAAGACACTGTAACCATCTGGCCTCAATCTGGGACCAGAATGTTGCCATTTATCAAAGCATAATTCCCATACAATATTTTATGTCTGTAATTCAATGTTGATGAAATATGGTTATTTTAGATTTAAAGTGGGCTTCTATACCAGTATAATAGATGACCTTTTATATCATAACTATGGGGTTGTGAGACTAAATCACAAATTTAGAGGAAATTTAGACAAATTTAGTAGAAATTCACTAAATCTTTACCTGTTTGCAGGGTAGTAGATACAGAGACACTTAGTCCTTACTACCAGGGAGGCACTTGAGTGTTTTCAAAACAGACTCTTGTGTGTCTGCTCCCCACATGTGGTTAGTCAATGTGTGGAGACAAATATTACACTAAATTCACTGTGGAAAATGAGGAATGTGAATTTTAAATCTCAGAAGCCTAGTACATAGTATACATATCTTTAGTTCAGAAATTGTCATGAAAAAAAAAGCTTACAACAGATTTTTCAATGATATATAAGCTTCAGTTGGGATCTAAATACCTTTCTATTTGACAGAATTTCAAAGGTAACCCTGGAAAGAATGCTGTAATATTTCATTTTGTAACTATTATCAAACTTTAAAAATTAAGTATCTTAATTCTTTTGCAAAGAAGAATGTAATCAAGGCTCCACATATTTAGAAGAAAATGTGAATTTCTACACTTATATTAAAGGATTATTTTCTTCCTTTGTTTGTTTGTTTGCTTCTTTCTTTCTTTAAAGAAAATTGATTTGTCATTGGAGACCTCTGAGACTCTGAGGAATCAGATCTTCAATTATTTCTCTTTACAAGTCACTCAAAATTTGTACAGATGTTATAATGGAAAACTCAAATGTATATACTTCATTTTAAGTCCACCAATTCTGTTATAAATTCACTTTATCCATGCATAGATATTCACATACTTATTAATTCTTTTCTTTTTATTGGATATTTTCTTTATTTACATTTCAAATATTAACCCCTTTGCCAATTCCCCCCCAAAAATCTCATAGCCCATTCCTCCTCCCACTGCTTCTATGAGGGTGTTCCCTGACCCACACACTCACTCCTGCCTCCCTGCCCTCGTATTCCTCTACACAAGGGCATCAAGCCTTCACAGGACCAATGACCTCTCCTCCCATTGATGCCTAACAAGGTTATCCTCTGCTACATATGCGACTGGAGAAATGGGTCCCTCCATGTGTACTTTTTGGTTGGTGGCTTAGTCCCTGGGAGTTTTGTGGTGGAGGTCTGGTTGATTGATATTGTTGTTCTTCCTATGGGGTTACAAACCACTTTAGCTCCTCCAGTCCTTTCTCTAACTCCTCCACTGGGGACCCCATTCTCAGTCCAATGGTTGGCTGTGCCTATCCTCCTCTGTATTTGTCAGGCTCTGGCATAGCTTCTCAGAAGAGAGCTATATCAGGATCCTGTTAGCAAGCACTTCTTGGCATCAAAAATGGTGTCTGTGTTTGGTGACTGTATATGGGATGGATCTCCAGGTGGGGCAGTCTCTGGATGGCCTTTGCTTCAGCCTCTGATCCACAATTTGTCTCCATATTTGCTCCCATGAATTATCTTCCTTCAAAGAGGGACTGAAGCACCCAAACTTTTGTCTTCCTTCTTGACTTCATGAGGTCTGTGAATTGTATCTTAGGTATTCTGACATTGTGGTTTAATAACCACTTATCAGTGAGTGCATACCATGTGTGTTCTTTTGTGATTGGGTTACTTCACTCAGGATGATATTTTCTAGTTTCATGCATTTGCCTAAGAATTACGTTAAGCCATTACTTTTAATAGCTGAGTAGTACTCCATTGTGAAAATGTACCACATTTTCTGTATCCATTCTTCTGTTGAAAGACATCTGGGTTCTTAGCAGCTTCTGGCTATTATAAATAAGGCTGCTATGAACATAGTGGAGCATGTGTTCTAGTTATATGTTGGAGCATCTTTTGAGTATATGCCCAGGAATGGTATAGCTCTATCCTTAGGCAATTGTATGTCCAATTTTCTGAAGAATGGCCAGACTGATTTCCAGATTGCTTGTACCAGCTTGCAATCCCACCAACAATGGAGGAGTGTTCCTCTTTCTCCACATCCTCTCCTGCATCTGCTGTCACCTGAGTTTTTGATCTTAGCCATTCTGACTGGTGTGAGGTGGAATCTCAGTGTAGTTTTGATTTGCATTTCCCTGATGATTAAGGATTGATTGATGTATTTAATAATGCTAGCAAATAAAATACAAATGCCATAAAGCAAAACACATTATTTATTTCAGCAATTGTACCTGACCTAGAGAATATGCATAATAAATATCTTTGCATGAATAATAGAATTAATATAAATACTATATATCAAAAATAAGTACAAGCAGTATTTTAAAAAATATTGATGCAGAAAATAGTTTCAGCATATATCAGAAATACAGAAAATCAAAAACCTTGAAATTCTTCTGGAATGCATGCAGACACTGACACACAGATAAATAACTTTGTCAATCCTCATATCACTCTTTATGTTCCTTTCATTTACTGAAATAGTTGTATCTAGTGCTATCCAAATATATGTAAGTTAATAAATTCTTATTTTTTTCTGTTACCTCAATATACTGCAGTTATTTTCTTACTGGAACTACTCCCGTAGTCTCTTTTGACAATTCTTTTGCACTGACCTTAATCAAATCCTCAGTGAATCTCCCTCAGTGAATGTTATGTCTAAAGGATCTAGTGCTGCTGTGGGATCAGAGTTCTCATCTGTTTGCATGGCTTTCCAACCACCTGTGGCTTAGAAATGGATCACTGACGCTTTGAATGATCCTACCGTTTCCAAACCCACACTTAGTGATGGCCGGGGTGCTTATTGAACTGAATGTCATAATGCCTCCTGGAGATGTTGTTGAAGTCTAGGTTTAGATTTGTGTTTCAGTGTTCTCCATTATTAGCTGTGTTGTCTTGGAGGCGATGGCTGTCACATGAATGATCAAAATCCTCGAGGGTGCATCAAAGTCATCTCTCTCATCAGACAAGAGAAAGTCAGAAATAAGATTAAAAAGAAAAACCTCAACTGAAAGTAGATACTGATAAGAAAACCCCATTATCGCCTGACATTAAAACTAAAGATAGGGTGAAGAGTTGGCATGCCTTTTTTCCCAATGCATAATTGCTATTCAGAGTTTGAGAGGATTTGATAAGACTTTTTAAAAAGACACTAAAATTTAATATTCGTTTAAAGATTTTTATAGTACCTTTATGATTGATTTTAATAGATAAATTATTGCAAGAAGAAACAATCTTAAATATGTACAATATATTCATAATATACATACACACATATTACATATGTGTTGGTGTATGTATATACACACATCAGTATATATGATATAACTGATGTGTATTGTGTATACATACACCAGTTGTATGTTTACATAAAAAATTTTGTGTTGTTTTATTGATTTGTTAAAAAATCGACTATCTGATTAAAATCAGAACCTCTATTTGCGTTTTTTGAGTAAAACCTCCCTAGGATAATTTGAATGGATTCCGGTTGTCGGTTATCGCCAGATACCCGTGCATTATCTGTCTAGTCCTCCTATTTCTGCTGTTCCTTCTCATTGGTCTCTCCTGTCCTTGAACAGGACAAGAGCATTGCACCCTCAGGGCATTTGTTTTAGTTGAACTTTTGCCTGGAGCACTGTCTTCTAAATTTGCAATTGGAAAATTCAGTTTATTGTACTTTCTTCATATCTCAGCTCAGCTTTCAGCTTCTTAATAAAACTAACTTACACATTCCTCTAAAATATTCCAGTCCAGAAGTCCTAATTTTTAAATTTTATTCTTTCATTTTACACTTTTTCGAAATCTGTATCATTTTTGAAGGCAGGCTATATGGAGCTTCTTTATGATTCTGTTTGCACTATTTGTCTTTTCCTAGAGGAATATAAACTGAGTGAACCAGCTTATTTTATTCCTATTTGTGCAGCAGTCATGGCATGCTTTCATATGCAGTCATAGTCATGGTTTTCAAGACAAGTCTTAAAGTATATTTATTACATGAATAGTTTGAGAGACTGCACAACTAAACGAACATAAAGAACACAAAAGAACAAAACACTCACAGGAGCAAATATGGAGATAAAGTGTAGAGCAGAGACTAAAGGAAAGGCCACCCAGAGACTGCCCCACCTGGTGATTTATCCCATATGCAGACATTATTGTGGATGCCAGGAAGTGCATGCTGAAAGGATCCTGTTATGGCTGTCTCCTGAGATGCCCTGACAGAGCCTTACACATACAGAGGCAGATGTGTGCAGCCAACCATTGGACTTTGTGCAGGGTCCCCAATAGAGGAGTTGGAGAAAGGACTGAAGGAGTTGAAGGGGTTTGCAACCCCATAAGAATAATAGTATCAACTAACAAGAGCCCCCAGAACTCCCAGGGACCAAGCCATCAACAAAGGAGTACACATGGCTCCAGCTGCATATATAGCAGAAGCTGGCCTTGTCATACATCAATGGGAGAAGAGGTCCTTGGCTCTCCAGGTGAAGACTTGATAGATGCTCCAGTGTAGGGGAATCAAGAACATGGAGGTGGGTGTGGGTGAGTGAGTGAGGGAATACCCTCATAGAAGTAGGGGAAGGGAAGATGTGATAGGATGATTTGGGGAGGGAGGGAAACTGGGAAAGGGAATAACATTTAAAATGTAAATAAAGTATCAAATAAAAAAAAAACACAAACAACTGAGGAAATAAAAGCAGGAAAAAAGCAAGCTAAAATGCAAATTTAAATAAAATAACAATATGTTGAATTCTTATTTCTGTACATTTTCTGGTTTATAGTCATATCATTGGAAATGGAGAGGTACTGATATACACAGATTCTAAAAAAGACATTTAGGCCATATTTTCTGCCTTCTCATATGATTCCTTCTTAGCAGATAGATTATATATATATATATATATATATATATATATATATATGCTTATTGATAATATTTTAGATGGATTATTAAATCATGATGATCTTATCTATCTTTACTAAAGCCATTCTTCAGGGAACATCCATGTGACAATACAGTGAGTTCTCAGTAATTCTCCATCTTTATCCCTCTTTGTAATCTTTCTTTGTTGGGACATAGATTAAGAATCAGAAAGGTAAGAGTTTTATTTCAGGTCAGCGATCTGACTAGAATTGGGAGTCTAGTCTTGATGGTGGCTAGTCATTTTGGCAGAGTTAGAAGGTTATCAGGATGATGAGAGACAGAGAGAACAGAGCCCAAATAAAGTTGTAGCAGACCAACAACCCATCAATGAACCCAGTAAGTCATTGATCTTAGGTGGTGAATCTATTTAATTCAAGGAACATTCCAACGGTAACTAATTCATCTTATTGGAGATTTTAAGAGGGATAACCCGTATACAGGTAAGACAATAGCAAAATGTTACAGTCTGCTCTAGTGACTGGGAAAAGCTTTCACCTTTTCAGACCTGTTTGATTTTCCGGTGTTGCTCTAATAGTTCCCTGTTGAAATCTACATTTTGTTTACAGAATTGCCTGTGATAAAACATACTGTCAACACCATATTAAATTACTCTGAAGTATAAATATACTTAGTGTTGAATATGGTTCATCCCAGATTACTAGAATTCTTTGGAATTCTAAGCACATGCCTGCAAAGGAAAACATATTTGCTCAATGCCCTCACTTTTTCTTGTTTATCTACTGTCTTTGCTTATTTGTGGAGTGAGAAGCCTGGGCCTAACATAGAATTCTGGTATATTAAAGGTTTCCTCAAACACCATACTCTAGAACTACAAAATCCTACATTAAACCTGAACTGGTTTTGAGTATTTGCTTGCTGTGTGTATTTATTTGTACGTTTACAAGAAAAAAAAAAAAAAAGATGTGATGACAGGAGTTATCTAGCAGATCAGTTGACTCTATGAAAAACTTCTTATTATATACATGTTAAAGTAATACATGTTAATTCTATAAAGATTATAAAATTGATATATAATGTGGAGATAATATAAATTATAGAAATGCTTTAGGGAAAATCATGGACAGCCAAAAAGGCAAACATTTCTTTCTTACTTGAAAGTTAAGGCAGAAGACTCTGTCATTAACGATAATAACAATGAAAGATAATGAAATGCACTTAATGGCACTTCTCGGTCTGGTTGTTACATAAATGAAATCTTAAAGATATGAAGAAATCTGTGTGTTTTTATACCTAGTTCTAAGCAATAGTGGTCACTGATGAGGAAATGCAATTGGATGAAATGGATGTACCTCCTGATAAGAAATGTGGAATGTTGTCAAGACCTGAATACTGATTCTTAGAGAATGGAATTCTAGCTCCTTTAGGGACAGAAAGACCATGTCTCAAAATAGGGTTCTTAGGAACTGCTTCAAAGCAAAATTTTCGTATATGCCATATAGGAAAAGAGCTCACCTTCTTGCTCACGTTGAGGAAGGTTCTCATGTGGTGGTAGCATATCTGATCATCTTTCTTTTATATAACTTCTTATCAGTAAACACACAGAGAGACACACATGAGAGAGAGAGAGAGAGAGAGAGAGAGAGAGAGAGAGAGAGAGAGAACAACTTTTCCCATAATTACAGGTAGAAATGTAATTTATCCCTTTCTTGTCACAGTCTTCCTTAAGCATGTGGAAAGTAAGGAATCACTGTTGTTTTAGTAGCTTTGTTTGTATTTGTCAGATATGTCATTAGCACAGTAGGAACTAACCAAAATTTTTTTTGAAGAACAAGGCAAATAAGTAAACAAGCAAGGCCTCTGCTTTGAGAACCACTTCTGAAGATACTCATTTTCTTTCCTATCTAAGGTACTCTCCAAATAAAGCAGACTCAGTCCCCATGAACTGAATCAAGGGCCATTCTCTGAGATCCCTTCCATGCTTGCATGGTAGCTACGTGTCAGAACTGCATATCTTTGCCATCCATTGAACTGAGTACAGGGTCCCCAGTGAAGGAGTTAGAGAAAGGACCAATGGAGCTGAGGGATTTGCAGCCCCTTAGGACGAACAACAATATGAACTAACTAGTACCCTCAGAGTTCCCAGGGACTAAACCACCAAGCAAAGAGTACACATGGTGGCACTCATGGCTCCAGCAGCATATGTATAGTAGAGGATAGCCAAGTGGGTCATCAATGGGCAGAGATTGGCCATTGGCCCTGTGAAGGTTCTATGTCCCAGTGTAGGGGAATCTCAGGGCCAGGAGGCAGGAGAGGGTGGGTTGGTGAGCAGGGGGAGGGGGAGGAAATAGGGGCTTTTTCGGAGGGGAAACCAGAAAAGGGGCAAACATTTGAAATGTGAATAGAGAAAATATCTAAGAAAAAAAGTTTACAGCAGAGAACAAAGAAAGACCACATATTTTAAGGCTTTGAATGTGATTATTTGCATTCTTATTTAAAATATTTCCATATAAGCAAATGTTATGTCCATTTAGGGAATTCTTGCATAAAATTCTGTTTATTTTCCTAAAATTCTTAAGTCTCACCTGTCAAGAGACTTTACCTAGACTTACGAATATAAGAGGAATTTGAATCTAGCAATATGACAGTTCTGGTGATGGATCACATCCATACACCTTCTAGGTCTGTGTGATCCAGCTAAAATATAGATATACCTATAGTGCTAAGAACCAGCCTCAGCTTGGAGAGGGGTTCTGAGGAAGGGTTGTTCAGTAGTGGCAAAAAGGACTCCAACTACTCAAAAAAGAACTCAAAATCTTGGGTACAGTCTGAGAACCTGTAGAGATAGCTTTCTAAAGGTTACCAGACAGCTCAGCTCATGTAGACCAAATCCCACTTGTTTAATTACATATCAATTCAATTATCCCCCCAAGTTCCCCTTTAATTATCCCACCAACGAGCATTTTTTGACCTTAGCCCCTTGCCTCCAGGAAAAAATAGCAAACACATTTTTTCTTTACATTGCAAATGCATTGAGAGATTGTCCTGCCTTTGGAAGCACAGATAATAAATTAACTGGGTGAGATCCAGCTCTGAGATCACTGCTCCCCCCACACCTGGATCTAAATTAGCTCTGTCCCAGGCTGATTTGTGAACTCAGAAATCTGCATGCTTTTGAATCTGACTGCTGTTGTATTTTTCGATAAGCTGGCTCATAATACAACTGTCTCTGTTCTTTTACGTCCCAGGAAACCACTCATATGATTCATATTGCATCCTTGTATTTTGCATAGTTCAGATATCCTGTTTTTATATTTTTAAACTCAGGACTTCAGCATTCTTTTCCACAGCCTTAACGGCTGTTCTGAAAGTCACAGCTTTTACCAGTTTTGTTAAAGACATAGACACACCCTTGCCTCCTAGACGTGTGCTAATTCTAATTATCACAGAGTCATTAACTTTGGCAGAGAGGACATTTTCCAATAACCTTGACAGAGAGAATATTTCTCAAAGGAAGAACATGAAATATGCATGTGTGTGTGTGTGTGTGTGTGTGTGTGTGTGTGTGTTGTGTTTTACAAACAAGTCTCATACCCAGCAACTGTCAACACTCTTAGAGGCTCACACCCTGCTGGCTCTGTTCCAGGGGTGGGGACCATGTCATGTTGTCCCTTCCATGACCATGCAGGACTCAGTGCCATAGTATACACCTTTAATCCCAAACAATGACATCTAATTGAAAGACAGTCAAAATAACGGATCAGAGAAAGATTTGACAAAATGAGTCAGAGTATATGCCTAACTCTTATGAAAAAGACAATAAAAAAGAGTCTGTTTCAGAGTAAGTAGTGCAGGGAGAGAAAACTGAATCAGTTGAGGACATTGAAATGGAACTGAGTCAGTTCAGACAAGTTCAAAATAGAGTATAGATGAGTTCCTTTCAGTCAGTGCAGTGGAGTTGAGATTCCTTTTTGAGTGTGAACAGTTCTTTGTCAGGAAAGAGAGGCAGATTTTTTTTTGAGTGGTTGGGGTGAGGATTCAGGGCAGGGTGGGAGATACTTTATAAAGACAGATTGCAGGTGAGAATAGAAAAGGCCTGAGAGTGAGAAAGAGGCAGAAGATTAAAACAAATTGCCCAAGTTAATATGAGACCAAGCAGCGCAATTGAATAAGAAACCAAAACTTCAACCAGACTGAATCAGTCAGCATGGAGAGAAGTTTGATCTAGAACAACTAAGTTGAACCAGCCAGCCAGCGTTCAGAAGGAACCAGAAAGGGTGAGCTTTATTCAGCATTAATCTTACTCTGGGAAGATAACTACATCTGATGAATAAAAGTTACATTTACACATCCGGTAGAACCTCCTTTCTCTTCCCTTGAGTTGTCCTATCTATCCTGTCTCATTTCTTTATTTCTTGTGCTTTTCCCAGATCTTTATGACAGATTGCTATGTTTTAATTCTGACAGTAGACATAAAATATTCTTTTAAATCAAACAAAACTTTCAAAGTCAAAGTCAGTTGAAAAGCATCCTGCAATCTTCATTTTAATGCTTAAGACCCAGACCATAAGTATAGAAGCATATTTAATAATCTATTCATAAATAATTCACAAACACAATTAACAATTCATTTGCACAATAAATGATTTTTAAAGCAAATATCATCACATAAAATTTTAAAATGAAACATTTACCCCAAACAATTCATAGGTCTCCTATCTTTTTCTTTCTTGACTTAACAATCACCTACCTCTTTCTTGACTATCCTTGGCACTTTGCTTTAGATTAACAAATGACTGATATTTTTGACATCTTTTTCATATGGGCTTGATATTTTGTTAAGTGCAATAAGAATAAAAATTTGAAAGGACTTTACTTTTAAAAGCAAAACAAATTATCTCTTTGAGGAAGCATGAACTGTTGTCATGGGCCTCATTTAGAGTCTCTGTCCAGTTGTATCAATCCACAAACCTGCTTTCCAGGTGGCAACAATCTCTAGTGTATCAGCTACCTAGTATTTATAAAGCTTATTTCTAAGATCAAATATTATTCAGCTTTCACTGTCTGCACTATGTGTAAAAGAAAATGACTTTAAAACTCTAAGTGATTTTACAGTGATGGGAAGATATTACTAAATTATGTGGATAACTGTCTTATTCTTTCTCTTGATCAGGACTCTAATGCCCAGTGTTCCTACCCTCTAAAAGGAAAGAAAGATAAAACACCAAACAAAAAAAGCCTTCCTCTACCCCCCATTCTCTCTCAAATTCACAAAGAATTATTATATACATATATATGTATAATATATATGTGTGTGAATATATATATATATGTATATATATTATACATATATATACATATAAAACACAGGCCAAATATGGAAGAATAAGCCAACTTTTTTTTTGGTGTTATATTACAGCCATAGAAACGATAACTAAGATAACTCATGACTATATTGATGTTAAAAGTTTCCTTTGACTAAAATCCTACTATGAATTCATACTCACTCACTTTGGAAACATTTTCTAAATTGAATTAAAGAATTGGGTATACCTGAGTCGAGAAGGAATTCATTAGTTTGCTGGAGGTATTTCTTAGCTGCTGAAAGAAATGAAGGAAGAAAGAAAAGCAAAATTGTGGGAAGGGAAAGAAGACAAGCAAAGAGAGATAACAGGATGAAGAAAGAAAAGGTATATAAATGATGTCTAGCTAACTATTGGATTATCTTAACAGCTATTCTTCCTAGAAAGTATCTAAGAGGTAGAGAATATTTGAGCCTCTTTCTTGCCTCTGTATAAAAGACAGCAAAGAATGACAGCACCACTAGGCTCTTTATTATCTTCTTTCTCTTATGACATTTTTACACTGGATGAGATTTTAGTCAAAATGGAAGACAAGAATGGCATTTTTCTCCTGCAATGGGGGAAAAAAAATCAAGTGTCAGTCACTGATGATACTTAAAAGCAACTTCTATTGACTGACATTTTTAAAACTAATATTACTTCGCCCAAGGAGTAACTGAGATATCATACTTCACAGTTAAGACTGAGGTTTAGGAACTTCAGGAGACTGTCATGCTCTCACTGTTTAACAAGTGTATAAGGAAGGGATCCAGCAATGCTGATGCTCAAATCTCTCCTGATTTCACTTAATCCCCTTACCGATTCCTCTCCTGGGCTGGAGTCTTATGGCCACCTTGACTCTTTGAAGTTTGTTTTTCTGACTTCCAACCATGAGAATCACTCCAGGCCAAGTGAGGTTGTAGTAAGTGCCACAATCAAGGGGAGGCTCCACCCTGCAATTAAAGGCTGGATGGAGAACTGTAGGTGGTGCTGGCTATCCTTTACCAAGTGTAAGCAAGAGCACAAGAAGGGCAGGCTGAGCAAGAAAAGTGACTGACTGGATGCTTAGAAAAGGATAACACAACGTCTATTTGGTCTTGCAGAACTCGCCATGCTTTTCTTCTCTGCGTATTTTTGTACCCTAATGCAGCAGTGATTTATATAAGCAACTCCCATTTGTTTAAAGGACTGAAGGACTATTGGAAACTGTTATATTTTTATAACAATAATTCTGTGACCTTTATACTGGAAAATGTTTTCAGATTCCTTTCGAAAGCGTAACATATTTTGGGGGAAATTATAACGTAAAAGTGGATAAATTTAATTTTCTGATTATGAAGGTATTGATTTTAAGTATTTGTCAGGGAATGAGATAATTTAATCAAAAAATCTTTATAACTGAGAAAAATATTTTTGGAGCCTGGGGATATAGCTCAGTTCATAGTGCGCTTGCTTAGCATCAAATAATTCTGGTGCATTGCCAAAGGTCTGTGATTTCAGAAAAAGGAAGATTAGGAGTGTTCTGAGTCATCCTCCTTGGCTATCTGGAAAGGTTAATGAAAATGTGGGGTATATGAGACTTCATCACAAAAATGCAATTAATATCCTTATATCATAAAACCTTGAATGTTAGAATTGCAGCTCACACGACTGGTAGGTTATCTGGATTATCATGTAGATACTAGGAGCTAATGCTCCTCCTAATGTCAAGTACAGCCAAATGTGTACTGCATACATCTTTAGGAGAAATAAAAATTAAAGTTCCCAGAATTATATATTAATTGTGCATTACAAATACCACACTTTCTTTCTCCAAACCTCTCCACATACTACCCTAGCAACTCTCGTTTGAACCTCATGCTATTATTTTTAATTAAAAATACAGATGGTTCTGACCATATGTAAATGAGTTCAAGGCTCCAAGGCAGCACAGAAAATCCTATCAGTGGCCACATGCATAAAAGGGAGTGATTCTCTGTTCACCAGAAATCACCCACTGCAAGCACTGCCCAAATACGGGATGAGACCTGGTGACCATGTTTTCCACCTCAGCCAGAATTTTGGCTAAGTGGACTTTACACAGATCTTGTGCAAATTATCAAAAATGCTCTCAGTTAAATGATTCTGTCAGGATATTCTTATTTACAAGTCAGCATTTTATATAAATACCATGTGCTATGCTATGTTCTTACATTATTTTGGCCTTGTTTCTATAGAGGTCCGTGAGCCTGAGTATAGTGCAGGATACACTAATACAGTTGTCCCTTTTAGAGATGAAAACTCAGTCCTTATTCTCAGTGCTTTCACTAGTTGTACCTCTCACCAGACAGCTGCCACTGCCAAACTAAGAGAATATTAGGTATATGTATGTGAACATAAATATTCAGATGACAAATTAACAGCATGGCCATGTAGCAAAATAATAGCATGTTTTATTCTAGGGCATATAGTCTCCCCAACCAGAGGTTTTTGGACAGGATTACACTGTCAGGCATAAAAAAATGCCTTCTATAGAATCATAAGTACAAACAGAAAGTGGTTTATTACCTCATAACACTCATGCTCCTTTACAACAGTGGGGATATTTTGCAAGTTATTAAACTCTTAATTGGTGGATCTGTGACTTATATTGCATAGGGAATTGTTTGAGAGTTATGATGCCATCAGATATCTATGAACAGGTAGATCTGTGCAAAATCTATTTCTTTCAAGTCAGTGCTGTATTAATGAGGTTCATTAATAATCCCAAAAGCTTCAAGGAAATATAGTATAAAATACTCAGAAAATGATAAGAGAGACATTATAAAACATGTACCATAATACCTAATGCTCATTTCTACTGACATATGAGCATAAGTGTCTTCAGCTCAGGCAGAACCTTCGTCAGGATTAATGGCCATGAGCTTTAAGTGTTTCTACGAAAAGAGAAATTGTAACTACATAGAAAAGAACTACTAATTTTCACAACCCCTCCCAAACTAACTTCCCTTGTATCAATCCACTATAAATTCTGTCCTTAGGCCAGGCAGTGGTGGCATACTCCTTTAATCCCAGCACTTGGGAGGCAGAGGCAGGCAGATTTCTGAGTTCAAGGCCAGATTGGTCTACAGAGTGAGTTCCAGGACAGTCAGGGCTACACAGAGAAACGTTATCTTGAAAAACCGAAAAAAAAAATCTGTTCTCAGATACTATGTTCTAAGTACCTGCATTGCCTAGTACATACACATTGTCATTTTTTAATATTCTGAACCTACATTTTCAATGTCCTTATCAGGATTATATTGTATATGCTCATATATAGTTAAAACTAAGTTGGAAACCTTACCCAGGTCATTTAAGCATTATAAGTATATGGAACCCGAAAAATCTACCGTCTGTAGTCAGACAGAAGCCTCAGTGAAGCTAGAGACACCAATCCACCGACAAAACTTTCAACCCCAAATGTATCCTGTCTACAAGAAATGCAGGCCCAAGGGGTGGGGCAGAGACTGAGGGAATGACCAATCAATAACTTGCCCAACTTGAGACCCATCTCTCAGGCAAGCACCAGTTTTCATTGCACTACTAATTGCCATTATGTTATGCTTGCAGACAGGAGCATGTTGTCCTCTGAGATTCTCCACCCAGCTGTTGTCTCATGTAGATAAAGACACAAAAGCCAGATAGTGGATGGAACTTGGGAACTCTTAAGCAAGAGTAGGAAGAAGGAGTGTGGACCCTGAAGGAGCTAGGAACTCCACAGGAAGATCAACAGAATTAACTAACCTGGATCCTTAGGGTCTCTCAAAGTCTGACCCATCCATCAAAGAACCTATATGAGCTGGCCCTACACCTCCCTGTTCATATGTAGCAGATGCGCTGCTTGGCCTGAACAACTGGAGCATGGGAGGTGGGTTATCCCAAAATCTGTTGCCTGTATTTAGGATATGTTCTACCAGCTGTGCTGCCTTGTCTGGTCTCAGTGGGAGAGGAAGCACCTAGCTTCACAGAGACTTGAAGTGCTAGTGTGTAGGGGGGACAAAAAGTAGGTACCCTCACTTGCTCAGAGGAAATAGAAAGGGAAGGTGGGGGACCTAGCATGTAACTAGGAGGGGGGCAGTGATCGGGAGGTAAAGTGAATAAGTAAAAAAATAAATAAATTAAAAAAATATGTATGCCTCCTCCACATATGTATAAAACTTTCCTACATATCATTACTATACTCAATCATTCTTCTAGTATGTTTGTTATCTCATTTTCTGGCACAAGGAGTCTAACATGATCACTTGGAAGAAGCTATAACTAGAGTTGATTGAAGCCATTATTGTGCTTTAGAAGGAGTCATCTGGGAAAAAAAAATGACTTTTGGAATAATAGCCTGTAAAATTGCAAGTGAAAACACAGAACTTCTAAGAATGTTTTCTCATGGAGATTAGGGCTATTCCTGTTCCCATCTCTTGCCCTCTGAACCCATGGTTTCCACTAATGAGGTAGAACAGCTTTGCCTTTTCATTAGTATTTATTTCCTAAGGGGTATTACTAGATAGTGCCCCTTAGGTAATTCTACCCACTCCTTCATACTACTTCACTAGCATGCATCTTCCTCAGCCAATATTGTATTTGTGATTACCGTATAAATTCTTCTGCTCCTCTGTTCAAATAACTGAGAGATTTATCACTGCCCTGGATAATTATTTCTGATAACGTCACCTGAATCATGTAAATATCTAATTTTAGTTCTCCCACAGTGTCTGAAGGATTTACTGCTATACATCTGATTCTTCATGTGAAATACAATGAAGCAACAGTCTCTATTTACACCTATGGGCGTACTATGGACAGCATTAAATATTCTATTCATGAAGCTGTTATTGTTTTGGCTTTCATCCAGCATCTGGACAAAAAGATGCCTGTATTAAGGGAAAAATTATGAGTTGAAGGAAAAGTGTTAGCCAATATTTCTTGAAGATAGAGATTTTACACTATTGGTTCTGGGACTTATTGTCATTCAATAAACTACCTTGGGCCTCATCTTAGAATTATCACTTTAGAATTGCATGTATTGTTGTTAGCCCTACATGAGTCTCTAAGTTGATGACTTTTATATTATCACTTCTAATGTTTAATATGTTCCTCTGTTTAAAAGCATTAATTATGTGAATTGTAGCAATTTAATGGTTTAAACAATAGTCTGGCAAAATTCCAGACTTCCTTCTTGTCCTGTTTCCATCAAACTTGGCAGACATTCACTTTGATAAATAAATATGTCAGAAAGTATTTTACTGAGTTATATTTCTGCCTACTACCCCTATGAGGCTTCTAAACAACCTCACAATTTCTTCAATAGCTTAGATTGGTCTATACACCTACAGTGTTTAGTAACATGGCCAGCATCCAGTTCTTTGTATTATCTCTAACCATTTTAACAGTGATTGTAGATTATTTGACATTTTCATCTCATTGGATGAATGGAAGAACTAATTGTCATATAGAACACTTTTATGTTAGTGAAATGCACTCAAGGTTTACTACTATGCATATACTGATATATAAAATATTTATTATCCTTCCTCTCAATGTGTATAAAAACAAGACATCTGTTGCATCAAAATCAGCATCGTATATACAAGAGACTGTTACATTGTTCTCATAAACATTCTGTCAGGCATACCTGAAGCTTCAACACAGTTGTTTTATAAACTCTAATTCATTTGTGTTTTTGATGTTAGCAGGAAGAATTAAATGATGAATCTTTTGATTGGTAACCATATTTTCCCATTTTTTGACTTTGTTCACATTTTGTTATTTTACAGGAAGTAAAAATCTCAGACATTTCCAGATCTTGCTTTTTTCTAGCTAATTTGTAGTCAACTACTAAGCATACACATTCTAATTATACAGCTATGAAATACAAAACTGACCACCACATTGTTTTATCTACCTTGTATATTTTCATGGAAACAAATGGTGGCTGGGCAATTTTTGTGTTTGGAACATTTTTGTTCACATGCTATGTCAAGGCAGATATAATGGATAATTAAATGTCTAATAAACACACACACACGTGTGTGTGTGTCTATGTGTATGAGTTTATGAGTGTGTACACATTAAAATCTAGCACTTTCTTATTATTTAGCATATAATTTTTCAAATCAGTAAGTATACATTCATTAGGATATGACTATTCTTATGAAATAACTGGGTTATGAATATAACTTAGTGTTATATTCATTTCCTTTAGGCAGTTATTTTTCAATTTAAAATATCAAAGAAGAGAATATTTTAAAAGAATGAGACTGAATTCTCACTGAGATATCTGACTTCAACATTTACATGACTAAATCTTGATAAAATTTGTATAGGCATTAAAAATTTCCATTTTTACTGTTTATCTATCTATTTTTTGAATTTATGTGGTGTGTAAAAAATATCACTCCAGTCTTCTTTTACACTATGGAAAGAAATAAGGCTTCTTTCTGACATTTCCCATTTTTCATTTCTAGATTGTATCCCATATACGGGTTACAGGTTTATAGCAGTGTCTCTTACACTCAGCCTCTGATTTCCCTGGAGAATAATTGTTGTTCTCATCACTGTCAGGTTTTCTTTCATGACCATGAACATTACCGATTTGGTGTGGAGTTCTCCAAAATAATTCTATTCTTGATGGTCCTCACCCAATTCAAGACATGGTTGGCAGTATTTATGTAAATTTTTGTTGTTACAAATTGGGAGGTGCTATTGGCAACACATGAAATTGCTAGAAATGTAGTGATTATCTATTTCCACAGTAAAGAATATTTACATGTCTAAAATGATTGTAAGTTTTTATTACCAGTCTTACTATAACTATTTTGGTTACTCTTTTCATATTTAAGAGAGCCCATCAGTTTTCTAAACATTGAAATATTATATTATTAGTATATTATAACTGGTTTCATGGACTCTCACCAAGATGCCTTCCTGAGGCACTTTGTAGTCTAACATACACCTTCACTCTATTTCATCTAACCTTTTGTTGTGCCTTCTTTAATTCAGAACACTACTGTTTCTCTTCCATTCATAAACACCCAGCCAATACTTATCAGCTATGTCTGTCACTTTCTTTTTCATCTCCTCTTCTCTTAACAGTTCTAGCATTTTACTAGTTAAAGAATGCTACTATTTCATTAGGATATGACTATTTCACTAAAGAATGCTACTATTTCATTAGGATATGACTATTTCACTAAAGAATGCTACTATTTCATTAGGATATGACTTTCTGCTATTACTTGTATAATAGGTAGAATTGGATCCTTGGAAAGGCAAATATCATAATGTATACTCCTTATTTATCTTTTCCCACAGCCTTCAAACGACAGCATTCAGGACATTCTAACAAGGCAGATGAACCACTTCTACAAACCAAGAAGCTTCAGGGAACTCTTCAACGTCTCTCAAGTATATCTATTCAGAAAATCAATCTCAAGCTCTTCCATTCCCCTTTCTGACTTCTATGTGCAAGAATTGAGTAGTCTAATGAATTGAACTTTTTTCTGAGATTTTTGTCACGATTATAATGTCGCACAGTTTTTCACCTCGACCTACTATAAGAGAGTTATATTTTCAAGTTTATATCCATTTGATAAGTCTAATTTCCCTAGAATTTTTGCTTTTTTATTGTGCTTCTGAAAATTCTAGTAAAATAGAGTGATTATTTTCTCTGAAGTGGGAGATTCATAAGTAGAGCAGACAAACTCTTACTCCATGTCCTCACAGTCTCATCTTCATAGTACCTACACAGGTCATCTTCTTTTCCTGTCATTTCAAGAAATTTCTTAAAGACTCTCTGTGGAGATGTGCTTTTTCCCCTCAGGCATTATTATGTGAATAATATGTCTTTTATATTTTTTCAGTGTTTATGGGCATCATCAATCTGGATAAGGAAACTAAATTCTAAACAGAAGTACATCCTTGTAGCTTTAAGATTAGTGATATTAAATGTTCCATAAAGACTCTCTGAACTTCAACAAACAAACAAAATGTGAATAAGATAAAACTATCAATATACCACTGTCATTGTATCTTCACTCCATAGACCATACAACTACTTTCGGTCAGAGTTTTCAAACATCTGAATCATAGATTTGCAATTGTAGAACCAGAGAAAAGAAATGAGTCTCTCCTACATGTATTTCTCCCCTACTGTATAGAAAGAAATAATTTCAGCAATCACAGCATTGAAGTGTGCCTGGCGCAGTCGATATGACATCATCATGATTAGATCATCGAGGGTTGCAAGAACAGATTCCTCTTATCTGCCTATTTAAAGAATAAGAGTTCAGGGAAAGTAAGGCCTTAGCACTCAGCCAAAGTTATTGAAGGCAATGCACACAAAAAGGCAGATTATACAAGATTGAGGAGAGGGTCTAGAAATCAAACTTGTGGTCCACAAAATCAAAATTTCAGTATTAATATGGGATGAGTTCATCTCAGAATTGGGTGACATGAGATATCACAAGAGCTGAGATAATCCAGATAAAGAAATGTGTCCCAGTTAGGGTTTCTATTATTGTGGAAAAAATATTACCAAAATCAATTTGTAACTAATGCAAGGCCAAGAAGGAGTGCTGCTCACTGGATTACACTAATGGTGGCATGCCTGCTTCATGAGAACACTCTGAACCAGTAGAACAAGAGTGTCACTAACCACTGTGATCTGGGCCATCCCACATTAATCAACAATCAAGAAAATACTCTAAAAACTTTTCCAGAAGTCAGACTAGCAAGGCAAATCCTCTGTTGAAATTTCTTCTTCCTAAATATTTCTATCTTAGTTCAAGAAGACAACTAGACAGAACAAAAAGGTAGCTGATTGCTTTCAAAGATGAAGGTTCACCTTCATCTCCATTAGAAGACCTGGAAGCCCCATGAAACTTTCTTCCAAACCAGATAATCTCTGTGTTTGTGAGGGAGAAAAAAGAAGTCAATCATATTAAATGTTTAAAAGAAAATTACATCAATTTCTCCAAAGCATTTTTCCTGCCCATCTTACTTTCCTAAGTATACTTTCAAGAAGCTCCCGTTACATTTTCATTGACTTCTGGCAAAGGTCTTATGGACTTATTAACATTCAATTCTTGGACAATATTTTCTACCAAAAATCTTAGGTCCAGTGCTTTGTACATTATTGTATATAACTATGATTACACAATAGTGATGTTTTTAGAAAAGATATCGTTTAAAGTACATGAGTGTAAGGGAAAAGAAAATGACCGTTTCTACAAGAAATTTGGGAGTCATACCAGAGTTATGACTTCCCTGAGAGAAGTTGGCAAACCATTTTTTTTTATTTTAACTTACATTATTGGCTGTATCACTCAGTTTGTGGGCGTAGATTCAAACACTGCTAGTTAGCAGGAATAATTGCCTTCCTGGAAAACAATGAAGCAAGATGATTCCCTTTGATAATGGCAATTCTCCTGGGTTAACAGAAGCAACAACTCAGTAATTGATGTATATTTATAATGTCATGATGAATGAACACAAATGTTAAGTATATTATAAATAGGAAAAAACATTGGAGGAACACCTCAAACAGGCTATTATGAAGTTTGCACTTAGATGCTCCATTAAGAGGAAGGACACCTTGTCTTTTGAGGGACTTTTGGAGTAAAATGAGGTAAAGTGGAAGTGTTAGGTAACAGCTAGTCAGACGTAATTTTCAAGGATAGGCTTAGAGGGGATTTTATCTTGGCCATGAAGGGAAGTATTTGAAGAGATTTAAGATCAGAGGTAATTTCAAGTTGCCCTTTTAAGTAAGTTTTAAAAAAGAGAATTAATAACCTTTGTTACTAAATCTGAGCCTTATAGGGAATATTACAAAGTGTTTCCAAGGTCAGAAAGGAGACCACATTCTCTTGTATAGACTCTGAAATTTTTAATGTTAAAAAGAGAAAAGACTAGGCAAAATATTTTTTAGAGTGTCAAAAACCAAAAAGACAGACTGGATACATCACTCACTTTGACACCAAGCTATCAAAAATGATTTGACTTAAATTGGGAGAATCTGAAAAACATACCTTGTCATACTGACAGTTTCATGTGTGGGGTATGTCCATCAGATCTCACTCTTTACGCATTATTTTTTCTTGTTGTTGTTGTTTTTACTAATACTACAAAATTGTTCTGCTACCTGTCTAAACAGAAAAAAATATCTGTATTATCTTGTAGAGTGTTCCACCTACAACCAAGTTTCAATAAATACATGAGGTATATTGAAACAATTATTTCACAAAGAGAAAAAAACAAACTAAAATCACAGTTTTTCTATTACTTTTATTAATAATATTCATTACAATATAATTTACTAAACAGAATATTATATTAGGCACATTTTAGAGCACTCTCAATTTAATTAATAATAAGCAAATACTTTAAAATTCAACTGGAGTATGTCATTTCTACATATTTTGTTTTCACTTTGGGTTAAGCATCTATCATAAATCAGTTGTCCTACTTTTAGGAATGATAAACTCTTTATTCAAGAACATAAACTATTCTTATTATTTTTGATATCCAGTTTATGAAATGCTAACTACTAAACAAAAATGAAACAACTTTTTGAGATTTTTCAGGCTAATTAAATGCACATTTTTATTGATAGCAGTCAATTTCAAATTTGGTTGCAGATTCCAGTAGAATAAGAACTGTATGAAACATCATGTTCCATTTAAGTTTAAACAAAATAAATCCATTTATATTCTGTATATTTATATATACCTTATTCATATGCAATATCATTAAAATAGGCAAATGTTTATTATTTGATAGTAATATTACAATTACTTAAAGTTGCCCACAGTTTCTTTGTATCAATTAAAACTAAGTTATAATTAGGTATAGTGTGTCCCAGAATACCCAGAATTATATTTGTAAGTTCTAAGAAAACTTGGAGTACAGTCTGAAAAAAAATTACAATAATAATAAAAATTTGACCATAGAGTAGAGAAATAATAACCTTTTTTCCCATGACAGAACATTGATAGTCTGAACTTAATGATTCTCAGGAAGATGTTGGCATCTCAGCTTGCAAACAGATAGATGATCATGAATATGCAATCTAAGCCATAGAATTTTCAACTGAACTGTGAAATAGGCAAAATTTCAGAAATGATGAAAAAATAAAAGAGACATATTTGGAAGCACATTTTTCCTACAGTTCTCCTCATCTGCCATGCACTGATTTCCCACTATACACATTAGCTGCAGGAAGGTTCCACTGCCTAGAGACAGAGCAGAACATTTAGTATTGCTGCACGCTGCTTAACTCCATAGCATAGAAAAAGAAAACTCCCTTCAAACACAATTTTTCTTAAGTATGTTTTCTACAGACAACAGCCCTAGCTGCCAGACCCCTTTCTGTCACTTAAGAATTACTTTTATACAGTTCAAAGTATATCCAGGATTTTTAAAAATTGAATAATATAGTCTGGTTTATGGTAAAGAGTTTTCAAAAGAAAGATGAGGCGCTTTTATTTATTGGATTATGAGCCTATGAAAAAACATGTGGAAGTCATGACTTAGATCACACACAAACTAGCCTTACTTGGAAATAAGATTATTAGATAGATAATCATATTCAAATGAGTTAATGGGATGAGGAGTCAACTGGTATGATGGGTTTCTTATGGGAAAGAAAAAAAAACAAATGTTTTTCTATATGTATAGGCTTGGCGAAAACATGATGAAGATCAGGGTAGGAATGGCAGGGACTGAGTGGATTTTTTTTTTTTTTTTTTTTTTTTGGCAATAAACCAAGGACTATTTGTTCCACAAGAAGCTCAAATAATAGAGAAAGAACCTTTTCTACATATTTTTGCTTATCTTGGGGACTGTAAATGTAACAATTAATTAGCTATTCCCAAAGCAGTCCAGACTATAGGATTTCATTAGGGTAAATAAGAGAAAACATTGCAGGACCATCAGAACTCTGAGGATTAAATGAGGCCCTGCTATAATTTGGAGGATCAATAGCCAAAACAATGAGACTCATATTTTACCTAATTTAAATTTTAATAAAATAATTATAAAATCCATATCTTCTAAGTCTCAAATGAGAGACAATTATCTAGGATATTCCAGTAAGCCATTATCTACATTTTTAAAAGATAGAACTGAAAGCTGTTTGAAATGATATCTGTATTAGATGTGCATCAGTGTGTTGATATGTTATTAAAATATTGAGCAATAAGTCTAAAGAGTTTTTCAAATCTCATAGTTTTTGGAATTCTGTATTACTAAATGTAGGGTGTTTATTTAATATATACGCTACGAATTATTACTTAAATGTCTGATTATGAAAAATTGGATCATGTTATAATACAGGCTTAGAACATAGCATTTTCTTTTTCTTCACTGTCAGAACAAACAGGATGAATATATATTAATAATGTATAATATATATTATATTAATCATATGTTATAACATACATGTATTAAATAATAAATAATATAATAATATTAAAATGATTTTATTAATCCATAAATTGTTGTCTTCACACTGTAAAATCTCAGAACTTATTAGCTACTCAGACCATGAAGCTGGCTTCCTAATGAGTCCCTGAGTTATTCGCATCTGGGCTATTGTCAGTGATACTTCTCAATCTAGGGTGTCCTGTCTGTCCTTATGTCTTTATGAGGCATAATACTATTTGGAAAAGAAGAAGATAAATAGTATTTTTTAAGTGTTTTGAGATAATCAGCATTATTCTAAGAAAGCTCTTAGAATTAAACAAAATCTCTGAACAAACATTGCTGTTTAAAAAAAAATTATTTTCAAAATATTTTTTTACCATCTCAGTGAAACTCAAATTAATACTCTATGGTATGAAATATATACACACACACACAGAAGATGAACTATCAAGCTATGAAAGTATGGGTAACCTTAAATACATGTTATATAGTGATGTGAACTATATCTAGAAAAAACTAGATGTCTAATGATTTAAATTATGTAACAATCTAGAAGATTAAAAACTCTATAGAGACAGTAGATGATATGATCTAAAGAATGGGAATGAAATAGTAGATTAGAAGACAAGTTTAGAGCTAAAAAATAATGTGTTTGATGATGTCCTGGAATCTGTAGGCATGCATTCATCAGTAGCATAGGAAGCACAACATCAAATTGCAGGAAGAAGCCACAGGTGGATGTAGTTTCCATGTGTCTGTGCAAGCAAAATTTCCCCAGAACACGGAGAGGGAAAATCTAGTCTGTGTGCAATGTAGATGGTATAGAAATGTCTGCATATTCTAGTAAGTATTGTTATGAATTTCCAATCATACTAAATAATAGACTATCAGAAGTAGACTCATTCATATAATATCATATTTCACATTTCCTAAACTAGAGTTTGGGTTTTGATAAACTTCTGCAGTTAATGAAAAATAGGTGGCAACCACAACCTGGAAGCAAGTATAAAGCAATTAGGTGGATGGAAAAGAATGCACAGAAGTCAGAATGAAATGCACATTTCATTGAGCACAGTTAATGAAGGAAACAACATCCAGAGATAAAAAAGTATCCTTTTAAACTGAATTGTTCTGTGATTGTCAGATGAATGGAGTGTTTCTCAACACTATAGCACTCTGAGGTTTGGTTGTCTGGAAGGTAAATATAAAATTCTTTATGACTCAAGTTTTGAGATATGAACAAAATCCAAGTACTTCACAATCATTCAAATACTTCAGAAATCAAAGAAACTTGATACAGAGTATTCTTTTTAAAAAGATGTATATTTAAAATAATGTTTTTTATTTAACCTTTAAAAATTATTTACAATATATTTTGATCATCTTTCCCCTCTCATAACTTAATCCAGACCTTCAACTCTATTTTTCTACTCTCCCAACTTGATTTACTTTCTTTCAAATAAATTTTACATAGAAAAAAAGGAAAAAGGAAAACCAAACCAAAACAAGACATTACGTTTAGCTTGTTTTGTCCAACTATTTCTGAGTGAGGGGCCCGCCCTGACATTAGATTTGCTTCATTGGAACAATGTTGATTTTCCCTCTTCTAGAATTTATCCTTTGTGAATAAGTTCTTGGCAAGTGATGTGACTTTTGGGTACTGACTTCCTTTCCTCTGTATGAGAATGTTATCTGGCTTGAGCTTTTGCAGGATTGCTGCCTGGTATCACCGTTTCTGTGAGTTCATATGTGCATCGCCTTTGCCCTTTTTTTGTTATTGTTTGTTTTTTGTTTTGTTTTGTTTTTATTAGATATTTTCTTTATTTACATGTCATATGATTTTTCTTTTCCCAGTTCCCCTCCCAAGAACAAACAAACAAACAAACAAAAACAGCAAGAACAAACCCCTGTTGGCTCCCCCCTCCCCATGATTAACACCCCACCCTCTCCCACTTATGGCCCTGGCATTCCCCTACACTAGGGCACAGAACCTTCACAGGACCAAGGACCTCTTCTCCCATTGATGACTGATTTTGCAATCCTCTACTATATGCATGCTGCCAGAACAATCAGTCCTACCATGTATACAACTTGGTTGGTGGTTGGGACCCTAGGAGCTCTGAGGGTATTAGTTAGTTCATATTGTTGTTCATCCTAGGGGGCTGCAAACCCTTCAGCTCCATTGGTCCTTTCTCTAACTCCTTCATTGGGAACCCTGTATTCAGTTCAATGGATGGCTGTGAGCCTCTACATCTGTATCATTCAGGTACTGTCAGAGCCTCTCAGGAGACAGCTATATCAGGCTGGTTTGTCCTTCCTACTGGAGGAACCAGCTACGCCACTCCTGGGCATATACCCAGAAGATGCTCCAATATGTAATAAGGACACATGCTCCACCATGTTCATAGTAGCTTTATTTATAATAGCCAGAAACTGGAAACAACCCAGATGTCCCTCAACAGAGGAATGGATAACAGAAATTGTGGTACATCTATACAGTGGAGTACTACTCAGCTATTAAAAACAATGAATTTATGAAATTCTTACAGAAATGGATGGATTTGGAGAATATCATCCTGAGTGAGGTAACCCAATCACAAAAGAACAAACACGGTATGCACTCTCTGATAAGTGGTTATTAGTCCAGAAGTTCGGAATACAGGAAGAACAACCCACAAACCACAAGAAACTCAAGAAGAAGGAAGACCAAATGGTGTACAGTGCATTCCTTCTTAAAAGGGGGAACCACATACCCACGGAAGGAGTTGCAGAGCCTTTGCTGTTTTTTGAAAGTGCTGTTTCCTTGAAGGAATTCAGCAACCCTGCCTCTTAACATCATTCTGGATAGATCCCATGAGATTTGAGAAAAGACTGAATTTCATGCTGAGCATTTCAAAGTCGTTTATTCTCTGCACTTTGTATACTTGTGAGTTTATGTTTAATTATCATCCACAGCAAGAAGTTTCAGAGGTGCACTGATGTATTGTGTAGAAAGCCACATATAGTGAAAAAGACAAAATTGGTTGAGCAGGTAGGTATTGGGTGTGTATTATTAGGGAGGACTTGAGCAAAGGGAAATATAATCTAGATATATTCTATAATAGTTTTAATTAAAAGATGAGTCTTTTCACTGCCATGTCTATTTAGAAGAATAAAGATATGTTTTTTCCTATCTTTCCACAAGGTCCTAACCTCATTAGACATGTCTTATGGACAATGACAAGTACTACCAAAATGATGGTCAGATGTATGTGACATAGACTCCTGTAGTGTTCCTCATCAGATGTGTACTGAACCAAAATTTTAATCACCCTAAGATTCAATTCCTTCGCTTTTAAATTTGGAAATTATTGAGCAAATCTTTTGTTCTGTATGTTTTACCTAGAATTCTTAAAGGTTATACCCAACTACAGAATAGATAACAAATTCTCTCTGCTCTTTACAATGAGTTGATTTTTACTAGATTTAAAACAGTTTAATTCTAAATGCATAAGCTTTTTTTCAGTTTAAATTAATTTTATATTGGCAAACTATGGACTTTCCAGTGTACACTCATGATAACACAGCATGTCCATTGTTTGTCATTTTAATGGCTTTTAATTGTCCTCTGGTCAATAGAAGCAGCTGCTAAATGCATCTTTATTGTAGTTTGTCTATATTAGCCACTATAATAGGAACTTTAAAACTTGCTGAGAAAGAATAGTAAATATTAAATAAATCACACATTTCTATTTATATTTTAACTTTTGGTTAAATGTTACAAGTCATATTAGTTATGATATTCTAGAATTAAGTAATGTCATATGAATACAAATCTATCATTCAAAGTACAAGAAACCAAAAAAAGTATTTTAAGTGTATAAATAAATTTCTGACAAAAATAAGGGGAAACCATAGAACAATATATTCTCAGTGCACATCAACTCCCATTAAACTTTTGTACATATTACTTATTTCAGCAATTTAATTGGTATGCTTTGCAAACACTTAATGCACTTATTATTAGATGATTACATTTCTAGATTTTAATAATTCATAGCAGATTTTTCCAAGAATTAAATTGCAGCAGAAATATGGCTTAGTTGGTAAAAGTGCTGATCATGCAGCTTGATAATTGTTCTAGTTGTAGGACACAAACTAAGGAAGGAGAAAGGCAACACCAAAATGTAGTTCTCTGTTCAGCACACACACACACACACACACACACACACACACACACACACACGCGCGATTAACATTTGATGATTTATTAATTATGCCACTTTTGCTGCATTGAATTGTTGAATATATTACCTTCTTCCTCATTTGTAGAACATCTGTGTTTTTATGGGTGCTTTTGTATATCCATTTTTATACTTCTCCTACATGTATATCTAACATACACATGTGTGTGTGCACATAGTAAATATTCAATATCTTTCTTTGGTTTCAGAAAATTTCACAGGTACTAAGACTAAGAAGTACTCCATTTACTAATAAAAATGGAGTACATTTGCACATAGCCTATGTCTTCATGTGTATTATGTCTCCTATGTCTTAACAAATACAACATAAATAGAAATATCTGCTATATAGTATTTTTTGAGTAACAACTGAGAGACACATTTATTTACCAGGCTATTTTTTCATACATAATTTATTGAAAGCATAGAACAAGAAGTCTTTGATTGGGCAACAGCTGTACATACAGATACATGGATATACTTATATTTCTACATACTATTCCAAGTATGTGATTTTAAAAAATGTATTTATTTAAATATATGAACATGTAAATTTTTCTTGAAACATTTTTAATTGCGTAAACTGAGAATTCATTATCCAGGAACCAGGACTATTTTCAATATAAATCCAATATAATTATGTAATTATAACTCTGAGTTAACTTGACAATGGACCACTGTTGTCTAAATTGTAGTAGATATATAAAAGTCTCAATTCTCCTTAAAAATGTTTTTCATCTCCTATGGCATTCAGCATCAAATAAAAGCATTCTTTTTTGTTCCTAACTCTCTCTCTCTCTCTGTCTCTCTGACTCTCTCTCTTCCTCTCTGTTTCTCTCTCTCTCTCTGTTTCTCTCTCTCTCTCTCTCTCTCTCTCTCTCTCTCTCTCGTATTCGTCTGTAGATGAGCTTAAAAATGAGTATTGGAAATATGTAAGTATACACATACACAAACACATATTTAATATATAAGAGTACATAAAGTCTGCATATATTTAATATATGAGTACATGAGGCCTGCTTGTGTCCTTTTTCAGTTTTCAGCTTTCTCATATATCTAAATATATTTTGCAAAAGATCTATGCTTTGTATAAAATTATAAACTATAGTTCATTTATAGTTTTATTTATATTTAAGCTATTTGCAAGTGGTTGGATTTAAAGAGAAAATATATTGAAAATATAGTTAGAGCCATGCATAGAATATTATTGCTATTTTTATTAGATATTTACTTTATTTACAATATCGCCTTTCCCAGGTACCCCTCCAAAATAAAAGAGAAAAAGAAAAGAAAATAAGAAAAAAAATTTAAAAAAAACCCCAAAACTAAAACAATCAATCCCCTGTTCCTTCCCCCTCCCCCTGCTCACCAACCCACCCTCTCTCACTTCCTGGCCCTGGCATTCCCCTACACTGGGGCATAGAACCTTCACAGGGCCAAGGGCCTCTCCTCCCATTGATGACTGACATGGCCAACCTCTGCTATACATATGCTGCTGGAGCCATGAGTCCCCCCATGTATCCTCTTTGGTTGGAGTTTTAGTCCCTGGGAGCTCTGAGGGTACTAGTTAGTTCATATTGTTGTCTGTGCTAAGGGGCTACAAACCCTTCAGCTCATTGGGTCCTTTCTCTAGCTCCTTCATTGGGGACCCTGTTCTCAGTCCAATGGATGGCTGTGAGCCTCTACTTCTATATCAGTCAGATACTGTCAGAGCCTCTCCAGAGACAGCTATATCAGGCTCCTGTCAGCCAGCACTTGCTGATATCCACAATAGTGTCTGGAATGGAAAGGATTCCCAGGAGGAGCAGTCTCTGGATGGTCCTTCCTTCAGTCTCTGCTCCATAGTTTGTCTCTGAAAAATCCTTCCATGGGTATTTTGTTTCCCCTTTTAAAAAGGAACAAACTATCCACACTTCGGTCTTCCTTCTTCTTGAGTTTCTTGTGGTTTGTGGATTGTACTTTGTGTATTCCTGATCTTCTAGGCTAATATCCACTTAATAGAGAATACACACCATGTGTGTTCTTTTGTGATTTTGTTAACTGATTCAAGATGATATTCTCCAGGTCCATCCATTTCCCTAAGAATTTCATAAATTCATTATTTTTAATAGCTGAGTAGTACTCCATTGTGTAGATGTACCACATTTTCTGTATCTATTCATCTGTTGAGGGACATCTGGGTTGTTTCAAGTTTCTAGCTATTATGAATAAGGCCACTATGAACATAATGGAGCATGTGTCCTTATTCCATGCTGGAGCATCTTCTGGGTATATGCCCAGGAGTGGTAGTGCTGGGACCTCTGGTAGTACTATGTCCAATTTCCAGAGGAACCGCCAAAATGATTTCCAGAGTGGTTGTACCAGCTTGCAATTCCACTAGCAGTGAAGGAGTGCTCCTCTTTCTCCACAACCTTGCCAGCATCTGCTGTCACCTGAGATTTTTATCCTAGCCATTCTGACTGGTGTGAGGTGGAACCTCAGGATTGTTTTGATTTGCATTTTCCTGATGACTAAGGGTATTGAACATTTCTTTAGGTGCTTCTCAGCCATTTGGTAATAGTCAGTTGAGAATTCTTTGTTTAGCACTGTACCCCATTTTTAATAGGGTTATTTGTTTCTCGGGAGTCTAATTCTTGAGTTCTTTGTATATATTGGATATTAGCCCTCTATCAGATATAGGATTGGTAAAGATCTTTTCCCAATTTGTTTGTTGCCGTTTCCTCCTATTGACATTGTCTTTTGCCTTACAGAAACTTTGCAATTTTATGAAGTCCAATTTGTCAATTCTTGATCTTAGAGCATAAGCTATTGGTGTTCTGTTTAGGAAATTTTCCATTGTGCCTATGTGCTTGAGGCTCTTCACCACTTTATTTTCTATCAGTTTGAGTGTATCTGGTTTTATGTGGAAGTCCTGATCCACTTAGACTTGAGCTTTTTACAAGGAGATAAGAATGAATCAGTTTGCCTTCTTCTACATGCTAACCACAGGTTGAGCCAACATAGTTTGTTGAAAATGCTGTCTTTTTTCCACTGGATGTTTTAGCTCCTTTGTCAAAGATCAAGTGGCCATATGTATATGGGTTTATGTCTGGGTCTTCAGTTCTATTCCATTGATCTACCTGCCTGTCACTGTACCAATACCATGCAGTTTTTTT
>NW_022196905.1:49587426-49593802 GCF_008632895.1 Mastomys coucha | reverse complement strand
TGAGAAGAGTTTTGGCTATCCTGGGTTTTTTGTTATTCCAGATGAATTTGCAAATTGCTCTTTCTAAGGCTGTGAAGAATTGAGTTGGAATTTTGATGGGGATTGCATTGATTCTGTAGATTGCTTTTGGCAAGATGGCCATTTTTACTATATTAATCCTGGCAATCCACGAGCATGGGAGATCTTTCCATCTTCTGAGATCTTCTTCAATTTCCTTCTTCAGAGACTTGAAGTTTTTGTCAAACATACCCTTTACTTGTTTAGTTAGAGTCACACCAAGGTATTTTATATTATTTATGACTATTGTGAAGGGTGTTGTTTTCCCTAATTTCTTTCTCAGCCTGTTTATTCTTTGTGTAGAGGAAAGCCACTGATTTGCTTGAGTTAATTTTATATCCAGCTACTTGGCTGAAGTTGTTTATCAGGTTTAGGAGTTCTCTGGTAGAGTTTTGGGGGGCACTTAAGTATACTGTCATATCATCAGTGCACTGGCTGGTTTTGTGTGCCAACTTGACACAGGCTGGAATTATCACAGAGAAGGGAGCTTCAGTTGGGGAAGTGCCTCCATGAGATCCAGCTGTGAAGCATTTTCTCAATTAGTGATCAAGGGAGCAGGGCCCCTTGTGGGTGGTGCCATCCCTGGGCTGGAAGTCTTATGTTCTATAAGAGAGCAGGCTGAGAAAGCCAGGGGAAGCAAGCTAGTAAGGAGCATCTCTCCATGGACACTTCTTTAGCTCCTGCTTCCTGACCTGCTTGAGTTCAGACCTGACTTCCTCTGGTGATCAACAGCAATGTAGAAGTAAGCTAAATAAACCCTCTCCTCCCCAACTTGCTTCTGGGTCATGACATTTGTGCAGGAATAGAAACCCTAATACAAAATTGGTACCCCCATAGTAGGGTACTCCTGTCACAACCTGACCATGTTTTGGGGAGGACTGTGGAAGGACATTGGAACTTTGAGCTAGAAGAGCCACTGGTTGTTAAGAACTCTGTGGGAACTTGGAAGATCATGTTGAGAACAGTGCAGAGATGGAGGCCTGGCTTGTGAAATTTCAGAGGGAAGACTAAAGACACTAATCAGGGTCATGTTGTTTTGATTGTGAAGATTCTGTGGTTTTTGTTAGCTGGGACTGAAGTATCAGCTATGATTAACAAGGTACCAGAACTTCTAAAGCAAAAACTTTGCATTACTGGGACTATTGATGCTGGTTAACTGGAGCTAAGAAATTAGGGTTGATTAAGAAGAGACCAGCATCACTGAGGTGACATCTTCTAGGAAGTGTTTCCTGAGAGCACAAAGAGGCTGTGTTCTAGAGATAGCCAAAGTTGTACCTTGTGCTGCAGCAGGACTTGGAAATATGTAAGACTCACCCAGGTGGTACTAGTTTTGAAGTCATGAAGGGATCATGAAGAGCAGCTGAGGCTTGGCACAGTGAGAAGGCATGGAAGGCCATTGGTAAAGGGGTAGCCTTGGTTTGCAGTTGATGGCCCAGTACTGAAGGGGTCATGCAGAGGAGTCAAGGCTTGGCACCATGAAGACAGTCTATGAGAGGCTATTGGTGAAGCCTAGTTAGAGCAGAAGACAGTGTTTTAGAGATGCCAGTACCATGAATGCCCACCAAGAACAGCAGCAGCAGTGGAGTACAGGCGTCTGGAGCTGAGAAGAGAAGGTGTGTGCTATAAAGGGCAGAGCTGGAGAAGTGACACAAGTGCTTGGAGGAATCCAGAAGATCGTGAGTGGATCCCAGATATTGGACGGTTGGAGTTTGATTTTTGCTTTTGATTGTGACAATGCCCTGATATTTTCCCCTCTTTTAGGAAGAAAGTATTTTAGTGGAGCCCACATTTAAGAGACTTTGAATTTTAAAAGATATTGTACATTTTAAATTTATTGAACTTTAAATATGTAAAGACTGTGGGACTTTAGATCTTGAGGATGAATAAGAAAGTAAGGGTTGAGGCTTAATAGTGATGTGTTTGTGTGTCAAGTTGACAAGGGGTCAATTGTACTGGCTGGTTTTGTGTGCCAAACTGATACAGGCTGGAGGTATCACAGAGAAGGGAGCTTCAGTTGGGGAAGTGCCTCCATGAGATCCAGCTGTGGGGCATTTTCTCAATTAGGGATCAAAGGGGTAAGGCCCCTTATGGGTGGTGCTATCCCTGGGCTGGAAGTCTTGGGTTCTATAAGAGAGCAGGCTGAGCAAGCCAGGGGAAGCAAGCCAGTAAGGAACATCTCTCCATGGACACTTCTTCAGCTCCTGCTTCCTGACCTGCTTAAGTTCGAGTCCTGACTTCCTCTGGTGAACACCAGCAATGTGGAAGTAAGCTAAATAAACCCTTTCCTCCCCAACTTGCTTCTTGGTCATGGTATTTGTGCAGGAACAGAAACCCTGACTAATTCAATCAACAAATAGTTTGACTTCTTCCTTTCCAATTCTTATCCCTTTGATCTCCTTTTGTTGTCTAATTTCTCTGGCTAGGACTTCAAGTACAACATTGAATAGGTAGGGAGAGAGTAAGCACCCTTGTCTAGTCCCTGATTTTAGTGGGATTGCTTCAAGTTTCTCTCCATTTAGTTTGATGTTGGCTACTGGTTTGCTGTATATTGCTATTACCATGTTTAAGTATGGGCCTTGAATTTCCAATCTTTCCAAGACTTTTATCATGAAGGAATGTTGGATTTTGTCAAATGCTTTCTCAGCATCTAATGAGATGATCATATTTTTTTCCTTTGAGTTTGTTTAAATAGTGAATTACATTGATGAATTTCTGAATATTGAACTTTCCCTGCATTCCTGGGATGAAGTCTACTTGATCATGAGGGATGATCACTTTGATGTATTCTTGGATTCACTTTGCAAGAATTTTATTGAGTATTCTTGCCTCAATATTCATAAGGGAAATTGGTCTGAAGTTTTCCTTCTTTGTTAGGTCTTTGTGTGGTTTAGGTATAAGAATAATTGTGGCTTCATAGAAAGAATTGGGTAGAGTACTCCCTGTTTCTATTTTGTGGAATATTTTGAAGAGTATTGGTATTAGGTCTTCTTTGAAAATCTGATAAAACTCTGCACTAAACCCATCTGGTCCAGGGCTTTTATTGGTTGGGAGACTATTAATGACTGTTTCTATTTCATGAACAGATATGGGACTGTTTAGATTGTTGATCTGATCTTGATTTAACTTTGGTACCTGGTATTGAAAGACCCCTGGGGGATACCCCCATTCAAATCTCTGCAGGACGTGCACCCAAGAATCACTAGAGACTGTCTTGATATAATTACAAGAGGTATTTTTAATTTCAGGGCACTCCAGTTTGGCATCACACCTATGTCACGCAGGAGATAGTGGAGCCTACCACGAGGCTTGAAGGTTAGGGGTTTATATAGGGAAAGGGTCTGAGGGAACAAAGGGATCAGTGTGGTCATACATGATTGGCTAGTTCAAATATTAACTATTACACGCAGAACAGAGTGGGAAATTCCTAAAGTTGGTGTTAATCTGAGTCAACAAAGCATCTGACCTTAAACCATATCTGAGAGGACCAGATGGTCCATTACTTAGTGTCCGCCAGGCATGTCTTTGCAGGCCTGGGCCTTGGACATGTCCTTGTTTGCCTAGATATGTTTTCCTCTATGTTTATAGTTTTATATCTTCTTGACCTGCCAGCTCTTATGATATCTAACCACTTGCTTACTCCTTCCCAGGCCCATATGGGCCAGCTTGTGATGGATTCTTAGGCCCATAACTTTTCTTCCTAGTCAGCACAGGTCTCAAGCTTTAATTTTTCCTTTCAGTATCTGTCTAGAAAATTGTCCATTTCATCCAGGTTTTCCAGTTTTGTTGAGTATAGGCTTTTGTAGTAGGCTTTCATGATTTTTTGGATGTCCTCAGTGTCTGTTGTTATATCTCCTTTTTCATTTCTGATCTTGTTAATTAGGATAATGTCTCTGTGCCCTCTAGTTATTCTGGCTAAGGGTTTATCTATTTGGTTGATTTTCTCAAAGAACTAGCTCCTGGTTTGGTTGATTCCTTGTATAGTTCTTTTTGTTTCTATTTGGATGATTTCAGCCCTAAGTTTGATTATTTCCTGCCTTTGGCTCCTCTTGGATGAATTAGCTTCTTTTTGTTCTAGAGCTTTCAGATGTGCTGTCAAATTTCTGGTATATGTTCTCTCCAATTTCTTTTTGGAGGCACTTAAAGATATGAGTTTTCTTCTTAGAACTGCTTTCATTGTGGCCCAAAAGTTTGGGTATGTTGAGGCTTCATTTTCATTAAATTCTAGATAGTCTTTAATTTCTTTCTTTCTTTCTTCCTTTACCAAGTTGTCATTGAGTAGAGTGTTGTTGAGCTTCCACATATGTGAGGACATTCTATTGTTTATGCTGTTATTGAGAAGCAGCTTTAGTCCATGGTGATCTGATAGGATGCAAGGAATTATTTCTATCTTCTTTTATCTGTTGAGGCCTGATTTGTGCCAATTATATGGTCAATTTTGGAGAAGGTACCATGAGGTGCTGAGAAGAATGTATATCCTTTTGTTTAAGATAAAAGTTCTATAGATATCTGCTAAATCCTTCTGTTTCATAACTTCTGTTAATCTCACCGTGTCTTTGTTTAGTTTCTGTTTCCTTGATCTGTCCATTGTAGAGTGTGGGGTGTTGAAATCTCCCACTATTATTGTGTGCAGTGCAATGTGTCCTTTGAGCTCCTGGCTGGTCCCTCCATAGAAAGTCACCAGAGAGAAAATGGAGATCTCACCTGAGTCTGTAGGTTGGAGCACTCCCTGAAGGCAAACTCTCTGCTTGCGGGGAAGGAGCAGAGAGGGCTGTGGATCTGCAGAACCTCCTCCTATGTGAAGAGGGAGGTAGAAAGGATCCTGCGCTGACTGCCCTGCAGCTTCTGAGTCCTGTGCCTCCTGGCTGGTCCTACCTCCTCAATCTGTAGTCCAACTCCCAACAATGGTCAGCAGCAGCATTCGCTTTACTGTTCAGCATTGGAAGAAGTCAGGACAGGAATTCAAGCAGGGCAGGAACATTATACATACATATATATATATATATATGTATATATATATATATATATTATACATACATACATACACATATATATGTATATGTATATATATGTATGTATTATACATACATATATATACATATATATGTATATATATATATATACAGGGTCTGTAAGCCTGTGTCATATGTATATATATGTATATATATATATATATGTATATATGTATATTTATACTTATACCTATACCTCTATCTATCTATCTATCTATCTATCTATCTATCTATCTATCTATCTATCCTTTCTCCATAGAATTGCATTAGAGTTTTGAAACCTTGTGTTGCTTTGGTAGGATGGCCATTTTCACAATATGAATTCTACTAACTCATTAGCATGGGAGGTCTTCAATCATCTGAAATGTCTTTAGATTCAGAATATAATGGATGATGATGTGGTTTCTGTCTTTGAGTCTATTTACATGGTGGGCTATTTTTGGTTTGTATGTTGAGATTGTCATACACCTCTATGATAAAACTGACTTGATTATGATGGTTAATACTGTTTAAATTTCCTTGGAAGTAGTTTGACAGTATTTTACTGAGAATTCTTATATACATGTTCCTCAATAATTTTGACTACAATAATTTTTGGTCAGAGAGGTATATCTAGTCTAGTATCCTATAAATCTGACTCCATAAAAATAAGTGGAAACTTTATACATTTTTAGTGAATAATTTGAGTAGAATTTTTATTAGTTATTCTTTAAAGTACTATAAGAACTTAGTCTTTGGTCCACCTTGCCCCAGACATTATTTAGTAGAGAGTAATTATTTATTTAATCATAGGTTCTATTTCATTGGTTAATATGAGTGTCTAGAAGTTATTTATCTTAATTTTCTTTTGTAGAATATATAGATTTAGATAGTCATCAATTCTTTTACATTTATCAATTTGTTAGAATATAAACTTAAAATATGTAATTTTTGGTCTGTAAAATTCTGTACTGTCTGTTGTATTGTCTTATATTCTTAATTTGTCTCCTTTCCCTTTCTTTTGATTATGATGAGTAGAGGTTTCTTCCATTGTTGGTCTCTTAAATAACCTGTCTTCATTTCATTGTTTCCTTGTATTTTTAATTCCAGCATGAAATAATTATTTATGTATATATGTATTAATTCCAGTCCTGATTACAATTATCTTTTCCTACCAACACTTACAGTGCTTCAAAAGTTTCTGCTATCACTTTCAGTCAGTTGTAGAAATTTTATATTTCTTCTTTATGCCATGGCACAATCAGTATTTAGTACTTATCTGTTCAGTTACCTCAATCTTGTGTCATTCTATAGTTTTTATTTTTTTTTTT
>NW_022196905.1:49519620-49587349 GCF_008632895.1 Mastomys coucha | reverse complement strand
TCCGCCTGCCTCTGCCTCCCAAGTGCTGGGATTAAAGGCGTGCGCCACCACCGCCCGGCTGAGTTTTTATTATTAATGATTTACAGATTTATTACATTGGCCTTCAGAATGCATGATGTTCTTTCAATTTGTTAAATCTTTCTTTGTGTCTCAATATGTGACTCATCTTCTATTGGTTTCTGTTTTGCATAAGACATGTTAGGCTTCTAAAAATAGCTTGAGGGATGATTCATATATCTTCTACTCCAAAGAATTTTCCAAATATTTGAACCGTTTTAATTGCTAGCATAGGATTGAAGTATCACTAAATTTTGAGTAAATCTGGTCCCAAATATTTCGTACTTTCTCAGTCAAAATTGCTGTGTATTCCACAGATCTACCAAATTTTTACCCCAAGAAAGAGACTAAATTTTGAATGGGTGAGTTCAGCTGCTGGCAGTCCTTTGCTTACATAAAGCTCTTACTTGTGTTTAAAACTTGACTGTTGTAGTTATATCAATGATTATTTAAGCAAATGGAAAAGAAAAAGATGTTTGCTCCATGCAGAACATTTTGAGAAACTGGACTATACAATGAGGAATATAGATTCATTTACTAGTGTTGTTTAAATCACTTTAAATTTTCATCAGACATGTTATTCCTCCCATATATATACTTCTTGACAAAAATATCGAGAACGATTTAGTTCAGTGTCTTTACTAATGAAAGTCAGCACTATTTTCTTAATAGCTGAGTAGTACTCCATTGTGTAAATATACCATATTTTCTGTATCCGTTCCTCTGTTGAAGGACCTCTGGGTTCTTTCCAGCTCCTGGCTATTATGAATAAGGCTGCTATGAATATAGTAGGAGCATGTGTCCTTATTACATATTGGGCATGTATATGCCCAGAAGTGGTATAGCTGGGTACTCAGGTAGTACTATGTCCAATTTTCTGAGGAAGCACCAAACTGATTTCCAGAGTGGTACCAGCTTGCAATCCCACCAATAATGGAGTGTTCTTCTTTCTCCACATCCTCGCCAACATCTGCTGCGACCTGAGTTTTTGATCTTAGTCATTCTGACTGGTGTGAGGTGGAATCTCAACGTTGCTTTGACTTAATTTCCCTGATGATTAAGGATGTTGAACAATGAATTCATGAAATTCCTAGGCAAATGGATGGAATTAGAAAATATACTGAGTGTGGTTACCCAGTTACATAAGAACACACATGGTATGCACTCACTGATAAGTGGATATTAGCTCACAATCTCAGAATACCCAAGATACAATTTACAGACAACATGAAGCTAAGCAGAAGAAAGAGCAAAGTGTGAATGCTTCCATCCTTCTTAGAAGGGGGAACAAAATATTCCAGGGAGGAAATATGGAGACAGTGTGGAGTAGAGACTTAAGGAAAGGCCATCCAGAGACTGCTCCACTTGGGCATCCATCCCATAGGCAGATACCAAACCCAGATCCTATTGCAGATGCCAAGAACTACTTGCTGACAGGAGCCTGATATAGCTGTCCCCTGATAGGTTCTGTCAGAGCCTGAAAAATACAGAGGTGGATGCTCTCAGCCAACCATTGTAGTGATCACCGAGTCCCCAATGGAGGAGTTAGAGAAAGTCCTGAAGGAGCTGATGGGTTTTGAAACCCATAGGAAAAGCAACATCAACCAACCAGACCTTCCAAAGCTCCCAGGATTAAACTACCAAACAGAGAGTACATGTGGAGGGACTCAGGACTCCAGCTGCATATGTTGCAAAGGAAGACTTTGTCCCAGCATCAGTGGGAGGAGAGGCTCTAGGTCCTGTGAAGAATCAATTCCCCAGTGTAGGGGAATGCCAGGATGGGGAGGCAGGAGTGGGTAGATGGGTGGGAGAGTACCCTTATAGAAGCAGGGAGAGGGAGGATTGGATAGGGGGGTTTCAGGAGGGAAAACCAGAGAAGTTGATAACAATTGAAATGTAAATAAAATATCCAATAAGATAAAAAGAAATTATGCTATTTTCAAGTCAAGTTTCCTGGGTGCAGCTTCTAAATCAAGGAAAAGAATTTCTAAAAGGACTAATCCTTATGACTGTATATTTTATTTTGATACCATACATATTCTGTGTCTAACATACATAGTTCTGCCTGGCTCTTTGCTGGCAGATCCAGGCTAGAGATCTTTCTCCTGAGTATAAATTACAGTGTCTTCAATCGAGAACTTTAGAAAGAAATACTGATATGAATAGGTATAATAAGAGAAATGAGCAAGTATGAGTACTAATGCATATCTGACATCTTTACTTTTATGCTAAAAGTCATTTTTAAGTCAAAGGAAATCAAACATTTTATGATTGATTACTTGAGATTTTTCAAAGTTGAACAATAATAACTACAGTTGTTCAATGTGTGGAATATTAAGTATTTCTTAACACAATAAATATACAATTTACATATTGTAACGACAAAATTATATTAAAAGGCAAGCAATACTAGGTTATTTCACTAAGTATCTTGTGAGTTATTTGTCTAATTTATGAATATAAAAGGAAGGTAAATTTTTAAAAGACTCCTAGATAAATGCCGCTCAAATACTATTCCTAATATTATATATAGTTTATTTTAAATTTAATATTATTAAAAATGTTATATACATAGTGATTATTCTCTTTTCAATTAATATAAATATTATATACTGTTTTAACATCATCTTTTATTAACTAAGGTTAACATTACCCAATTAAAATTTGTTTGATATTAATATTTTACTAATAATACAATATTCAAACTTTTAATTCTTGAACAGTATACACAGAAGTTTGCAAATAGTTTGATAATTTTTTTAATTTTAGAAACCTACAAAGTCAATTGTATTTTTGAAGGCTTATTTTTTTAAATTTCATTATGCTTTGTCAGAACATACTTTTAATTTTACAGGTCTTTTTTTCTGTATACTATTATTCCCAATTTTTTGTCTTTACAGAATTTTTATGTGTCTTGCAAATGAGTTTCTCTCTTTTTCTATACATATTTCTTGTGCTTTTTCTTTTGAGACTCTTTGTTGTTTATTTTTTTATTTTCCTATTTAAGCTTAATTGTTTTTATTTTATTTTTTAAAATAATCTATTCCCTTTCTTTTCTCTTTTTATAGATGCTTATTTGATTTCTTTTATTTCTATTAAGTTAGTTATTTATATCACTATTGCAGCTTCCTATCCCTCTTCTCTCAGTCCCTCCCTCTCACCTTACTGTCCCTATCTACTTTTCTTTCCCTTCTCCTCAGAAAAGCGAGACCTCCAATGGATCCAAAGGCAGATAATAAGTCATTCAGCCCCTGCTCCTGCTTTAGGAGTCCCACATGAAGACTCAGCTGCTTAACTGTCACATATGTGTTTAGGGCATCTATCTATCCCTTGCATGCTTTCTCATTGTCAGTTCAGTCTCTATAAGCCCCTATGTGCCCAGATTGTTGATTCTGTATGTTTTCTCATGTTGTCCTTGACCTCCCTGGTTCCTTCAATCCTTCCTCCTCATCTTTCACAGGATTCCCCAATCTCCATTTACTGTATGGCCATGAGACTCTGCATCTGTTTTTATCAGATAAAGCTGGAAAAAGATTTGCTGATGACACTTAAGTTCCTATCAGAAATCATAGTTGAGTATCATTAATATTATCAAGGATGGGCTCATTTTTCATGGTATGAGTCTCAAGCTGGGCCTATCATTGGTTGACCCTTTCCTCAAATTCTTCTCCATCTTTTAGTTTATACATTTTGTAGGCAGAACAAATTGTGATTTAAGTGGTTCTTTTTTGTTTGTTTGTTTTTGGTCTGGGTTAATGTTGGGTCTTGTTGGGTCACAAAAATGGCCAGTCCACACTCTATGCCCCCCATTGCTAGGAATCTTGACTAGGTTCAACTCATAGATTCCTGCGAGTTTCTATTAGCCTAGCTCATTCCAGAAGTGTACCCCCCCAATCCAGTCCTGAGTGAGGTAGCATAGACCCTGAAAGAAAAACATGGTATGTATTCACTTTTAAGTGGATATTAGCCTTAAAGTAAACATGTAATGTAACACATACACAAAGAAGCTATGCAACAAGAAGGCCCCAAGTGTGGAATGATTGAATCTCACTGAGTAGAGGAAATAGGTTAGACAATGGAGTAGGGTAGATGGAAGGGGAGGACTATATAGGACAGGGATGGGATTGAGAACAGGAGGGATGAGGAAGCTGGAGGATGGAGGGAGAGAGTACTGGGAGCAACAGCTTGTTTATTTTCTAATAGATGACAGGAAAGGATGTGGATTTATGTGGAAGGAGAGTGAGAGAATGGAATACTGTAATCAGAATATACTGTAAGAAAATAATCCATTTACAATTAAAAAATTAATGCCTTCTTGAGAAAGTGATAAAGATTTGTATTATAAGAAAAAAAGAATTAAATTACTCTCATGAATGTAATAGTCTTTACTATAAGACAATCATTCTTCATGGTGCATTAATACTGGAATGAACATCAATATGGTACACCCCTATGGACGCTTTTTTTTCCTTCCAGAACCATTTCAATTGTTTTTTTTTTGCTGTTGTTCATCTGGAATGCAACTATACACAGAGAAGTGTGCAAGCACATGCTATTGGCTCATGCACTGTTTTTATTTTGATTGAAAGGGATTCTGTGCCTAACTATGAGTAGCCTGACATCACATTTTTAAATAGTTGGGTAAATACACCAATGCATTTTCAATATATGAACATATATTTTGATATCAAGAAATGCTGACTCGGGCAAAATTTTAATTTCTGCCAAGTGTCTTCTCTATGTTAAAAATATGAGTATTGTTATTAAAATGATGTTTGGTAATATGGTTTTAGACCACTTTACATTAGACAATAAATAAATGGGCTCATCCCTAAAGAAGCTAATTTTCTTTCTCCTAACAGTCATTAGCTGCCTGTAACTCTTTATACATACTTACATATATATACACATACACATATATATACTCTAGACAATTTTCTTGGCAAGGAAAAAAATAAGTATCATGCACTTCAAACCACTATTCTCTCACCATATATTCTTATTAAAAACTGAGTGTTTTAACTGTAAATATACACACAGACACTATATATTTGTGTGTGTATATATACATATATATATGTATAGACAAAAAGACAAATGAGGAAGAGATTTAGAGGAAGATTTGAAAGAAGGAAGGAGGAGAGAATAAAATGAGACAGAATTACCCTGGAATAAAGTCATTGTTTGAAATAAGTAGACAAACAGCATTTTTTTTTACCCTTTACAATAATAAACACATTTTTATTCATCAAATTCTGAGATATTACTTCACTGACTAGCTAACACAACTTAACAATGATACTCATTTATCTTTTATTTTTCTAATTCAAATAAGAAAAACTCATCTCAGATGAATACAAAAAAATAAGGAGTAAATTAGATTCAGTAAAAAGCTGTGGCATGCAGTTAGAAAGTTTTGTTCTTCTTATTCCTTTCCAGAATTCTTCTGCAAAGAGTTTTCTTTCTCCAAAACTAAATAGGGGGAAAAAAGTAAATTTATTCTGTTGTGCAATTATTAAAGGTTTTCACAAGCTGTCATGTATATTTCAGGTTGCATTTATTTTGCATAATCAGTATGACCAGATATTTGATGTGCTACACAGAGCTGGCCCAGCTTGATTTATATATTTGACTGATGAGGAGTGGGAAGGATTCTCAATTTAGTAGTCATAGTAACAACTGTAACACTTTGGTAGGTTTTTGAGAGTAGGTAAGGGGTATATCTGGAGGAGTTTGTTGCTGCATAACCAAATTTATACTGCAGAAGTCTATTAATAACCCTTATATTTAGTTACTGTGTACAACATTCTATGTAAGCATATATACAGTGGTGATCTCTACTTTAATTAATTGAAATTAGTGTTCTTGGCCAGGAGTGGTGGTGCACACCTTTAATCCCAGCACTTGGGAGGCAGAGGACGGCGGATATCTGAGTTCGAGGCCAGCCTGGTCTACAGAGTGAGCTCCAGGACAGCCAGAACTATACAGAGAAACCCTGCTTGAAAAACCAAAAAAAAAAAAAAAAAAAAAAAAAAAAAAAAAAAAAAAAAAGAAAGAAAGAAAGAAATTAGTGTTCTTAAATAGTAAAGAGGTTTTAATTTATTTTTTACTTGTTTCAAATCCTATCATGTTGCCTAGAGAAACCCTTGTGATGAAACCTTGCATTTTCTTATACAACACTCAGATTAACACAGTAAAAGTACATACAGCACTCTTCTACTAAAACAGGTCTCTATATGTACTGTTTTCAATAAGACCTAACCACTCTTCCTCATTTGAATCAATATTTTGTATAAATAAATATGATTTGCCAATGTAAGATAAGATGGCACAGATAAATGAAAAAATTATTTAATATACATTTTAATGTGCTTCTGTCATAAGAGGTAAGGCATATCAATGCACAATCAATTGCACTTCTAAATTTCCTTGTTCCAGTTTGTCTGACTTTTGACTACCTATCCATACGTAGTAGTTAAAGTTGAATGCATTACTCTAAGTTTCACCTTGAATAAGACAATATAGCATAACATGTAGAATTACAGTAAAATATATACAATTCAGCATTTAGGTCCTTGTTAAAAATCTACATTTGTTTAACAGCATAAGCTTTCCTGAAAAGGATAATTGGAAGTGATAAGACATTCATGCACACCAAGAGTTTTGGTATGATGCCCTCAGGCCACACCGGGGACTAGTTTTAATCAGATAGCATCCTGGTACCTTTAAAAAACTGGTTACTTAAAGGCTGCAATGCCTTGTTTTTCAGTCATTTCTCTTCTAAGTTGCACCTCTACCAAATTATCTTTTAAAAAAGTAATAAAAAAAATTAACCTAAAGACATGACTAAGGCAATTAAACATTAAATAGAGACATTTTTACCTATAAAATACTCAAAATATGGTCAAATCAGTAGAGTGATCCACAATTTAGAAAGTTCGGTAACAAAATTTTTTTTTGTTTTGTTTTTTTTGTTTTTTTTTGTTTTTGTTTGCTTTTTGGGACAGGGTTTCTCTGTATAGCCCTGGCTCTGGAACTCACTCTGTAGACCAGGCTGGCCTCGAACTCAGAAGTCTGCCTGCCTCTGACTACCAAGTGCTGAACAAATTTTATAATCTGAAACTTGACTTCAAGCTAGGTTATAAATAAATTTCCTTCTTATAAACTTAATTCTACAAGTAAATTGCTTTTATTTTAATGTTAGAATGAATATCAGATATACCTATGAGACATTGTCTGAAGTTTCTACCAATTTCCTTTCAGCTACCTAAAGCTAAACGAATTATACACTCACTTCAAATCTGAATTATTTATAAAAACACAGTTCAATGACATATTTTAAGATTACTATACTTTGGTTTTGCTTATGTATTTAATACAAATTTTATACCTTTGAAGATGTAGTCTCTAATGATAGTTAAGCTGGCTAAAATTATAGGATTAATAGACTATAGTTAGAACATTAGTTTCTATAATTAAAAGTCAGAGTTATCAACCAAGATAGGAAAGTGATCATCCAGGTTTACTAGTGAAACAGTTACTGATTTCCTGATGAATATAGAACCTGTTAGTCAGCTATGACTCACAAATGTAGCATGGCCATGTCTCTCAGCTTTTATAATTGTTCATTAATTTTTTCCAGAAGAGCAAATATTTTTCTAAAAGATAATGATACATGAAAAACATGGAAAAGTGATACAAACTCAGAGGAAAACAAAACTAAATCTTAAATAGCAACAAATTGGCTCTTCATACTAAACACTTATGTTTCAAAAAAAAATGAGGTTTATTATCTAGTCTTAAACTACAAATAGAGAACAATCTTAGAACACATCTTTACATTGCAATCCAAGTATGTGCTGTGGTCTGCAATTTTACTTTATTGTTTAGTTTTAGTGAGCAAGAAAGAGTAAATTAAAGAGCATATATCACTTTTACTTTTGAGGACATTTTCCACAGCATGCCATGGGATTTTGGTTTTGTTAACAATGGATTTTAGGAAGATATCTCCCTCTCTCTCTCTCTCTCTCTCTCTCTCTCTCTCTCTCTCTCTCTCTCTCTCTCTCTCTCTCTCTCTCTCTCTCTTTCCTTCGTCTTCTCTTTACACCACGCTCATTTTGCCCCCTCCTGGTTATTCCCTCCCATAAGCATTCTACTCATCCTCCCCACACCCTGTCTCCTCTGCAGGGTTAAGCACATCTATTCCCAATGAGTCCAAACATTCTAGTCCAGCTGGAAGAACATATTCCATGGACAAGCAACAGCTTTTGGGATAGTCCCTCCTCCATTTGTTTGGAACCTAGACAAAGACCAAGCTGTTTATGTGCTATTCATATGCAGTGAGTCCTTGGTCCAACTCGTATATATTCTTTGGTTGGCCTCTCAATCTCTGAGAGCACCAAGGGTCTGGGTTAATTAATGTTGTCGGTCTTCTTGTTGAGTTCTTATCCCCTTCAGGGCTACAACTCTTCCCCCTAATCTTCCATATAAAATTTCAAGCTCCATCCAATGTTTGGATGTGGTGTCAGCAACTCTCTGAGTCAGATGCTAGGTGGAGTCTCACACAGGACAGACATGCTAGATTCCTGTCTGCAAGTTTAACGAAGTATCACTAATGGTGGCAGGGATTAAGTTGGGCCTGTTAATGTTCAACCATTTCCTCTGTCCCTGTATCCCCTATCCCTGCATTTCTTGTAGACAGGATAAATTTTGCATTGAAAGTTTTGTGGGTGGGTTGGAGTCCCTAAGAATCCACTGGAGATTCTGTCGGGCTACAAGTGGTGGCCTTTTCATGTTCCATATCCCCATATCACAGCCCAAGTCACACTCATTGATTCTTGGAAACATTCCTTATCCAAGGTCTCTGTCACAATCAGGACCACATACCTTCCCATACCTGTCACTTGCAGATTTCTAATCATTCTCATGGCCTTCTGGTCATGTCTTCTGTTCCTCCCCACACCTGATCTGGAACACCCCCCCCATTCCATCCCTCATTCTCTCTGCCACCCAGTTTCATCCCTCTATCTGCCTCTGACAACTCTAGCCAAGCAAGTAAAAGATCTGTTTGACAAAAACTTCAAGTCCCTAAAGAAAGAAATTGAAGACAATATCAGAAGGTAGAAAGATTTCATATGCTCATGGATAGGTATGATTTATGTAGTAAAAATGACCATCTTAGCAAAATCAATCTATAGGTTCAATACAATCACCATCAAAATTGTAACACATCTTTTTATACACAATTGAAATTGCAATCCTCAACTAGCTATTGAAAAACAAAAGACCAAGAGAGCCAAAACAATCCTGAAGTATAAAAGAACTTCAGGGGGAATTATCATCCCTGACCTCAAGGTATACAACAGAGCAAAAGTAATAAAAACTGAATGGTATTAGTACAGAAATGAATATATTGATCAATGGAATGGATCCAAAGTCTCAGAAATAGAGCCACAAACCTATGGACATGATATTTTTGTTGTAAAGAAGATAAAAGAAAACATATTCCACAAATGGTACTGGTCTAACTAAATGTATATATATAATAATGCAAATAGATCCATATTTATTACCCTGCACAAAACTCAAGTCCAACATAAAACTCAAAGATCTCAACATAAAAACAGATACAATAAATCTTATAGAAAATAAAGTGAGTAATACCCTTGAACACATTACTATAGGAGGCAATTTCCTGAACAGAACATCAATGCCTCAGGCTCTAAGATCAATAAAACATAAATTAGATCTCATGAAACTGAAAAGCTTCTGTAAGGCTAAGGACACTGTTCATAGGTCAAAACAGTGGCCTACAGCTTGGGAAAGAACCTTCACCAACCCTATATGTCTGAGGGATAATATCCAAAATTTATAAAAACTCAAAAAGCTAATCACCAACAACCCAAATTACCCAACTAAAAGCAGGGTATAGAAAATTCCCATCACAGGAATATTTAATGGACAAAAGGTACTTGCAGAAATATTGAAAGTCCTTAGTCATCAGGGAAATATAAATTAAGACAACTTTGAGATCCCATCATACCTATCAGTATGACTAAGATAAAAAACACAATGGTATACTATTCAGCTATTTAAAAAATAAATCTTTAATTTTGAGACAAATAGGTATATAATAGTAATACTATCCTTAGTGGGCTAACCCAGTCTCAAAAGGGCATGCATAGTCTATACTTATAAGTGTATATTAGCTATAAAATACAGAATATCCACAAGCTAAACAAGAAGAAAGGCACAAGAGGGGATGCTTGAATCTCACTGGGAACAGATTTCTTTATTCAACTTTCCAAGACATCTCCTCCTCTTATAATTTTTAGGTTTTTTAATGTTAAAAAGTGAGTATAGGGTCCCCAATGAAGGAGTTAGAGAAAGGACCAAAGGCGCTGAAGGGTTTGCAGCCCCTTAGGACAAACAACAATATGAACTAACTAGTACCCTTCAAGCTCCCAGGGACTCAAACACCAAACCAAGGGAAGTATACATGGTGGGACTGATAGTTCTGGCAGCATGTGTATAGTAGAGGATTGCAAAGTCGATCATCAGTGGGAGGAGAGGTCCTTGGCCCTGTGAAAGTTCTGTGCCTCAGTGTAGGGGAATGTCAGAGCCAATAAGTGGGAGAGGGTGAGGTGGTAAGCATGGGGAGGGAGGAGGCAACAGGAGTATGTTCTTGTTGTTTTTGTTTGTTTGTTTTTTTGGAGGTGTTACTGGGAAAGGAGAAATCATATGACATGTAAATAAAGAAAATATCTAATTAAAAAAATTTCCCCTCCCAGTGAGAAAAAAGTAGTGTATTTATATATAGCTCATTCATACTTCATTGGTTAGACCTCTTGCTCTATCTCTGTATTGTCACCGCATCACTGATTGAGACTTACTTTCATAACCCCTATATCCTACTAGCCTCGTTCAAATTGTTCTCTATCTACTAAACATATTCCAGGTTAAACACATAAATCTAGTTCATTTGAAGGTAGCATCCACAAATGAGAAAGTATATGCCCATTTATAAATATCCAATCTGATTCCATTCCTGTCATACACTGAACATGGCTGAGCATGTGTCTCTATAGAAGGAAAAGGAATAGTTGGGGTATATGTTCATGAATATGTTATATATTGTAGTTCTGGCTTTATAATGAATCTACATGATCAATATTATGGTGGATATACCATTCTATACCCCTACTAACAATAGCCATTCTCTTTTACCTAAAATCTTGTGCAGTTTTTTGAATAACTGATTGGTTTGATAATAGTCATTCTAACAAGAATGATATGTAATCTTAACAATTTTAATCCAGAATATCTAATAACAAATGACATTATACATTGTTTAAAATGTTTATTACTGTTTATTTTTTGAAAACTATATTCAGTATCATAACTTATTTTTCTTTCCTTTTTTTCTTTTTTTATTCTTTTATTAAACATTCCATTCATTTGCATCTCAAATGATATTCCATAACACATTTTTGATATTTAGTTTTTAAGTACTTTGTATAATTTGTTATTAATTCTAGTTAAATGTATAACTAGAAAATATATTTTTATTCTACCACTGTCTCCATATTCAAGTGACAGATTATTTTAATACATAGCATATTTTTGTTTTCTTGAGGTCTTGTTTGTTAGTTGTTGGCCTTACTTTCCAAGCAACTACAATCCTATTTAGAATGCCTTTACCTATGCTTGTATGTTATAGCAAGCTAGTTCTGAACTTATAGTTTACTCTCCACGGGCTACCATTCATGGTGGCAGAAATTGCTATTTATGTTACTGTTATGGTCACCTAATATAAAATATCATTGACATATAAATGCTTGATAATTTGTGTAAGTAACTACTGTGAAATATCAATAATAATTGGGAATTTGAAGTTACAAATATGCATCAAAACTCCTCAACTGATAAGGATATTATAGAAAAGTACATAGACAAACATTGTTGGTTTTCTTATACAGGTTCCAGATATTGTTAAGTAAAATGATTCATCATAAACCATAGTTAAAAAGTTGAAAATCTGTTCTTAATTAAAAATAACAAATGTGTTAAAGACACACATATATAGTTATATTTGTGTTTGCATATGAGGGCATTTATAAACAGATATTCATATATACAATGGACATTTTTATTACTAAAAAGATTAAAGAAATATATATGTGACATAAATGTAAGACTAATCCTATCATTGTATAAGTAAGATGAACTTTATGAGTCATTTAAAACTTTGAATTTATTGTAGGTGAAAAGATGCTTACTCACAAGAACTTTTAAAAGGAAAACAGAAAAATGAAAGAATTGTTTGAATGGAATATGTGACTTTTCAATGGAAAAAAATATTCTTTATACCTTAAATATATGCAATGAAAAGGAAAAGGGTTTATAAATGATATGCTACAATGAAGCTTTGAGGAAACACTCAAGCTAGACTAAAATAGAGTAAAATAGACATAAGAGTAAAATAGACATAAGGAATGACTAAGTTTAATAAATAATTAAAACACATAGGCAGAAAATGTAATAACCCAATTAGCACAGGAGAGTTAATGAGGATATCTTGGTAGTAAAGGGTTCTACCAGAAATCACACAGTTCATTTTTTTTTCTGGCTTATGTTGATTACAAAGATATCTGACGAATGATTTAATTAACGAAAAATTACATTTCATTATTCTTTTTATTTTATTTCATATATATGTATATATGTGTATATATATTATAGTTACATAATTTGTCATCCTCTTTCTTTTCTCCAAAATCTTTTTTATACTTCTTCTTGCTCTCTTTTATATTTTTGACATTTTTTGTATTAAGTGTTGTTACATGACTATATGTATATACTTGTATATTCTTAAATATAACCTGCTCAGCCTTTAGAACGTTACTTGTATGTTTTAAGGTCTGACCAGTTATTGTACATTTCCATGGAGAAGAATATTTCTTCAAGTCAGTACTCTTTCCCCATCCATGTTGCCATGTATTGTTGTTGTCTTTGTTCAGTTCTTGCTTATGCAGGCTATCGAATTCATTTTCAGTTTGCAAATTATATGATTAAAAGTGTATTTTCCAATTACTTAAAGATTACTACAGATACTTAAAACAGATACCTCGGAAACAGATACCTAGTTTCTCCTTTAAATTTAACCTATTGTTTGAAGACCAGTGTAATTTTTATAATATATTTTTTTTTCATTTTGAATTGTTGGTGTTCCACTACCATTGAAATACTGGAATTGTTTTTGCATTCGACAACTACCAAAATACTGGATTTTGTACTCCAATTGTAGATTTTTTTAATCTAATTTTTCCAATGCATTTTGGTCCTTAAAGCAGAAATTTCTTTTCAATTATGGAAAGTTTTGACAATTAACCTCATTAGGAAAAGTTGATTTTTCTCTTGAAAACAAGGACGAAGATTTACATTGGTAATATAAAAAAGAATGTGCAAAATTTCAACTTCTAATCTAATAAATTATACATTACTGAAACTGAACAACTTTCATCATCTTTTAATGCAGATAAGTCACATCAATGCTTCTGATGTGTGTGTGTCTCACGGCATTACCCATTGACTGGACCATTACATAAAAATGAATATGTCATTTTGACAATACAAAACTAAGAAACATTTTTGGATGTTTCTATTGCTCAAAATGAATAATGATGTTATTCCATAAATTATGGTTTTTGATTTTTTTCTTTAAGACAGATTTGTAAAGAAATTTATCTAATTCAACTTGTTTTGTGTTTGCATGTGTGAAAGGCATAGTAGAACCTGCCATATTAGCAGTGTATGTAAAAACATTTTTAAACTATTTCAAGTAGAATTGTTTCTTCCCTAAAGAGCTCATACAAAAATTGGAGTGAGAAATAGTAATGTTACCATTCTATACTTCTGAGGGTCAAACACAAGTTCTAGAAATATTCATACTGGAAGAACTGAACAGTGAGAAACATAGAAGACTCTGTCAGGGAGAAGAAGCAGAGTTTATTTTATAGTGACAAGAATGTTAAAAGTCTTGTTGGTAACATTTGACTGTGTGATTTTTAACTGTCTAAGTGTAGTAATAGCATCCCATTGAGCCATATAGAACTGGCTGAACAGTGTGATTCCTCCATAAGTTTTGCAACGAGTCTCTCTGACTTCTGGAAGATGCTGTAGGCTCCTTAACTTTCTTTATTGTATTCACATTATTTGCAAACCAGTTTCACAATATCCTTAATTTTTCTAACTAATACTTCTATTTCAAATAAAGACTAACACATCAATGAGCTCTGGGAGCAAAACGGCTCAGTATGTTAAAAACCAAACCAAACCAAACAAACAAACAAAATACACCAATAAAATAAAACTTGTTCTAGGTGACATGACACCTGAATACAAGGCCTGGAAAACACACGGTAGTAAAAGGAAAAGGCTCACATCAGGTGTTCTCTGGTCTTCCAAATAAACATTATGATAAATGTGTGCAAAGAAATATGCCTGAATATTAATGCCCTGTACATACAAGCATACACACACACACAGACACATGCAAACACATGTTCACACACATATCCACACACACAAATTTAAGTAGTTTTCCTCAGAATTCTTGTTGCCTTTCTCCATGTTCGATCAAACTATGCCAAGTAGATTCAGAGTCTCTTTAAAAAGCAATATTTTTTTCTGGATATTATCATCAATTTGAAAAGAACTATGGAGATTTAAAAATCCTCAGGCTTCTATTTATTAATCTAAAAAAGTATACAATTTTGCATTTATTTATTCTATTCCCTCTAATTTACTAACAGATTATGGAGACAAAAGTTCAAATGAGTAGCATTATTTCAATATCAAAAAATAACATAAAAATGTACAGAGAATAAAAAGAGGAAGGTAACACACGTCTAAAAAAAAGAATGATATGTTAAAAATATAGCCACACATGCTAAGCACCAGTTGAACCAATCACAAAAGAACACACATGGTATGCACATACCCAGAAGCTCAGAATACCCAAGATACAACTCACAAACCACATGAAGCTCAAGAAGGAGGAAGACCAGAGTATGGATACTTCGGTCCTTCTTAAAAGGGGAACAAAATAACCATGGGAGGAGATACAAAGTGTGGGGCAGAGACAGAAGGAAAGGCCATCCAGAGACTTCCCCACCTGGGGATCCATCCCATATCCAGTCACCAAGCCCAGACACTATTGTGGATGCCAACAAGTGCTTGCTCACAGAAGCCAGATATAGCTGTCTCCTGAAATACTCTACCACTACCTGATAAACATCTAGTTGGATGCTTGCAGCCAACCATTGGACTGAGCAGAGGGTCCCCATTGGAGTAGCTGAGAGAAAGGACCTAAGGAGCTGAAAGGTTTTGTAGTACCATAGGAGGAACAACAATATGAACCAACCAGTACCCCCAGAGACCCTAGGGACTAAACCACCAACCAAAGAATACACATGGTGGGACTCATGGCTCCAGCTGCTTATGTAGCAGAGAATGGCCTAGTTGGTCATCAATGGGAGGAGAGGCCCTTGGTCCTGTGAAGGCTTGATGCCTCACTGTAGGGGAATGCCAGGACAGGGAAGCTAGAGTGAGTGGGTTGGTGAGTAGGTGGAGGGGGGATGGTATGTGGGGGTTCAGAGGGAAAACGAGAAAAGTAGATAAGATTTGAAATGTAAATAAAGAAAAAAGATATATATACATATATACATATAGACTTATAGACATATAGTCACACACTGAAGTTTCCAAAGGATGTCATTAGAATACAGTGGAGAGAGGACAAAATAGTAATAGGCAATTTGACACCCGATGATGAAGGGCCTTAAAAACTGTATTAAAATTTAAAGTTACACTGTGTTAGGCTCAAAGCTGTTCCCTGACTTATGACTTTATGAATATGCTGATTTATGAATTTAAACTGATTAGCAGATGTGATTAATGAGCCAGGAATTTAGAGCTAATGATATATTATTCAGGTGGGCCTACTTTATATGTTTGCCAATAAGAGAGAAGTAGAAACATTTATCAGTAGTAGAAAATGTGACTATGAAACAAAATATTAGTGTGTTTCTAGGAAGGGAGCAATTGATATAGAGTAGTCCTAGAAACCACACACACACACAGACACACAAACACACACACACACACACAACAGATTCTTCAAGTGAACTGAAATAATAATCTTGTGACGACTTTGATTCTATGTTCCCAACTTCAAGGAAAAAAAACCAACAAATTGTGCTATAATTACTCACTGTTATTATCTTACATAATAGAAGATCCTGAATGTCCTTTACAAGGAGAAAGACAGTTTGGGAACAGGAGGTGGGTATGGGTAAAGACCTAAGTAGAAATAAATTTGGATCCTGGAAGAATAGACTACTTCCATAATTATTTATTGAATTTTCCTTTCAATGAAAAGGGGAAAAGAAAACCCATTGCATTTCTCAAGGACATTATAGTGGATTTTTTTCTTCCAGTAACAGGACAGGTTTAACATGTAAGAAGAATATATATATAAGATTTGTAATCTATAATAAACAATTTTATATAATATATATTGTGCTGAGAACCTCATATACTGCCTGCTTCAACTCTCACACCAGCCCTGTAAGGTGGATATTATTATCATCCTGTTTTACAAAATGGAAATTGTGCGTAAGCAAGGCAAAGCAATTTGGCACAAGTCACAGAGCAATTGAATTGGCATAGTAATAGACGATTGTGGACAAGTATAAGGAAACCATGGCTAGAATAATAGAGCTGCTGTGAATACAAACACTGGCTTATTTACTTCGGGAGAAGTGCAAGATAATCAAATGCTCTGAGGATGTGCATGTGCATAAGGTTTCCCTTGCTAATACATGAACTTTAGAATGCATAACTTGGGGAAAATATCAGACTCTAGAAACAGATTCCCAATGGAGAGCTGAGAAATTGTGGAGGCAGCATTCATCCCTGATGCCTGCAGGGCAAGCATGGGCAGTGAGCATCTGCAGAGTGACTTGCAGCAAAGATTTTTGTTGGTTCCACCATGGCACATGTTACTTACCAATGCACACTGAAAAGTTACTGTCACTTTGAGCCCATGGTCATCAGAGGCAATATACAGTGTTATACATTATTATTAATCTAGTATATATTTACAACAGCTGAAAAATACTAGTAATAGGGAAAGTAAGAAATGTATAAACTCTATCCTCTGGAAACTCAAGATTAGATCAAGATTAAAGAGATAATAAAATTTAATTCATTAAATTTTGTAAGCTTCAGAGAAGTGCTTAACTAATTACTGGTTGTAAGACTCCAGATTTATTTTATGAAGGTATTTATGTACTAAATATTGACTTAAATGGAAACTTTTTAATGCAATCTTGATTCCGATTTTTAACATTATTTGATGAAAATTTTATGTACTCCTACCCTCCAGGTTTTTATAAGGTGTTTTAAATTTTTAGAACATAATAAGAAGTTTATGGATTTTGAAGATTTTTAATATTCACTTGATTTTCTGTTTGCTTTTTTAAAGAAACATATTGTTTGAGACAAGTATTTACTTTGTAGATCTGATTGGATAGACACTTTCTGTTGTGGACTAGAATGGCTCTGATCTTGTCATGATCTTGCTGTCTCTCTTCTTGAATGCTTGGATTAGAGTATAGCATTATAACCTTTGGAGGTTGAACATTTAATTCAAAATCATTATTTTAATTGAAGACATCATGGAAAAAACATATAAATGTATTATCTTCAGGTCAATGTTTATGAAGAAATGTATGGAATACTTACCTTAACATTTGTGTATTCTATTTCACTGAACTGTAGTAGAATCATTTTTCTTCCTGCACCATTGTTTCTCCCATGGCTTTGCCCTGGGCCTCACTCCAATATTCACTAATTATTTTTTGAGAACAGTTTAGGTTAATAAAACTCTAACGACCACTTAATGCTTTAATGGATGGTTTGTTTGTACCAAACCAGATAATTAATCTTTACTAACTGGAACATTAATGGTCTGATGCTTTTGGACTTCTGCATCTTTATAGTTTTGGAACCTCCATCTTAGATCTCACATGTTTATCTTTAAAACTTGAATACTACAAATAGATTTCCTGACCCTCAGATATTCAACCTCAAACTGAGTTATTCTCTCAGCTTTGCTGGTTCCTTGCCTTGTAACCAGGAGATATGAACCTTACAAGAGCAAATTTCAGTAAGCTACTGTTCATCTATGTATCTATCTACCTATCTATCACCTATCTAAAACATGTACACACACATACACACACGCACACACATACACACACACTGTTCTATTTCTCTTAAGAAAAAACAACCCACAAATTAATACATAACATTTGGGGAAATTATCTTCTGACCAAAACCATTACTGCAATTCAGAAACTGGCTATAAACTAGCCTGCCTGGCTATGGGTGGATATCATTTCCTATCTGTTGCAAAACTGAACATAAGATGCCTCTTGGCTGTGATTATGCTCCAATCAGGCCCAGTAGGAATTTCTCTCTTACATGAACCTACACACACAGAAGAATGGCCCATTTGAGTCTTGTCTCACACTTGTTCCTATCAGGTCCCACAGCTGTGAGTAAAACCCAATTTGAACTCATCAAGACAGATGGAGTACCAGATAGATAACCAAGTTACCATAATTGGTACCACATTTATATATAACAAATGATTCTGGTGATATGTATGCCCATAGAACTGGGATGTAAAATGTGATTTGTTTTATGTAATAGAGGTTTGAAGTACTTATATTCAATATGTATGACATCTCTTCTCACTATTCTCAGGAATAAAATATACCCAGATATCTGGAAGAGTTATCATAACAACAAATTCAGTTGTGAAAAGATGAGACCAAGATTGCCATGTAAGGATTCAGCCTTACATGCATGCCTACCACATAGAAATGACAATTGATGATTTTTGAACCATTTTTATTGGTAAGTCACTGAATGTACACTTATTATATAGTTGCCTTTCCTGTAGAAAAATCACCCCAACAAATCTCACTGGCTGCATGTGTATGTTAGTTTTTGACTACAAGAAAGATAAAGTGTACAGTAGTGTATCTAAATTAGATAGACTTTCCCTACATTGTGAGAGAGCATCAATTTCAACTATATTAGGCAGAATGCTGGAATCACAACTAGCTACCTGAATGAATACATGAAATTAAATTCATAAACAAAAATGCATTTATGAAACTCATATCTTATAGATACTTTTTATATGTCATAGGTTTTCTAGTCAAATATACCATTTCTGATGTACATGATAAAGATATTTTATTCTGATTTTCCAATACAAGCCATGAAATGCAAGTTCATTGGAAGCTGTCAAGGCCAGTGCTAAATGTGGAGAGCTTACATGGAAACAAGGTCAGACATTTCTTTGCCCAGTTTGCTGTGTTTTGCTTTGTACAATACAAGAATTTAAGTTAAATAAATTGCACTGGAATTCTGCAATAAATAACATAATTTTTATATTCATACTTATTATTTTTAGGAGATATACATTAATTAAAATATCAATAAAAGCATGGTCAGTTTGTTTACAAACATCTAAGAGATATTGTGTTTGTATATATGGATGTAAAAATGAAAATTTTAATGGAAATAGTGTATTGAGCTAAGGGTCAAATTAGGTGACCCTTAGCTTTCATTATCTAAATCTGCTACACATTTTTGTTCCAAGAGTTAAAAAAGAAGTCTTGCTTAAGGCACCTTAGTACTAAATGCTTTATTTGCAACATTTCCAGGTGACTCTAAGGGATTTTAAAATATTCTAGTTCTAGAATTCATGACTTTGCTTTGGTATCATATCCAACTTATTCTGAAAATGTTCTGTAGCCAGAAATAAGAGTACCAAATGTGGAAGTGCAATTATTATTATTCATGGTCTAAGCAGACTATATCATTTGAAAACTCCCATTACAAAATTAGAAATAATAGACCTTATTATTTTTATATCTGCTCTTTGATTGCACATTAACATGATCATATAGAAAATATAAAATGATACTTTAAAAAAATCTGCCTTCAAAAATGTATCATCCACATTCATATTAATATTAACATGTAAGTTTTTAACCCAAATTTGATACAAAAGTGATACATAATCATGAGGATATACTGATCTATATTCAAAAATTTTAATCAGACAACTGTCATGGATGGATGATTTAGGAACTCTGCAATACATATGGTCATGCGGGTAAATGGTGATCATGTGGAATGTAGACTCTTTGTTCCTCTGTTATTGACCTACTCCAATGTCCAATACAATAAATAGCTAATAGATTAGATTTTCTGTTTCTGATGAAATAGAACTAAAACATGATAATATGTCACCAATTAGCAATAGTGTACTATGAGATGTATTTACACACCTTCACTATACCGTTAATCATTTCTATACAATTAAGAGAACTTAGTCTGTACATTTCTATACAATAGAGTGATCAAGAAGATCAATTTTAAATGTGTTTGTTGAAATATAAGCTCCCAAAGTTAAGATATATAATCCAAAGTCAATTAATTGTTTTCTTTATTTCCCTTTTGGGTTATTTTATAACATATGATTGAAGAATAATATCATGTGGCTGTAATAAAATGGGGAAACAGCTGGAGGAGATTGACAATTTCCAGAGCATGGTAATTCCCACTTAAGAACAAATAGATTACTGCTATTAAAATAAATCACATGTTTTATGATAAAATCATAAATTATGTTTGGCTTCAAATTTTCTTTTTGATAAATTAATTCAAAAAAATCTTGCTCTTTGAGATAACCCACATAGGCACACATTTACACACACACATACAGCATGAATATCCTTTTGAACTGAAGATATCTAGTAAGATTTACATTAAGTAGCTATTCCAATGTCATGAATCATCACTAGTAACTAGAAGAGTATCAATTATGTAGCAGTATTCAAATTATCATTAAGATTTCCCTATAGTCTTTCTCCAGCTTCTCATAATTTAGTTCCAATTTCCTTATGTATGGACTATATTGTGTTTTGGATAAAAAAAGCCCCCATTAGTTATAAAATTTGAATGCTTAGTGAACAGAGAGTGGTGATGTTAGGAGGTATGGCCTTAATGGAGTTGGTGTGACTTTTTGGAAGACGTGTTTAATTGAATATGGTCTTTGAGGTTTCAAATGCTCAAGCCAGAGACAGTGTTTCTCTCCTCCTTTTGCATGCAGATCCAGATGTAGAACTCTTAACTCCTCTCCATCATCATGTCTGTCTATGTGCCATTATGCTTCCTACCATGATGACAACAGACTAAACCTCTGAACTGTAATCTAGCTCCACTAAAATCCTTTTATTTTTAAGAGTTGCCATGGTCATAATGTTTCTTTATACCAATGGAACAGTGACTAAGATGGAGTATTTACAGGGATAAAATTTATAAAAGCATACATCCAAAGGTTTTGATTTTAGATAACAGACATTTACACTTTCATTTCATAAAATGAATTAGAGAAAAGAGGTATGCCTCTACAGTTAAGACCACTTGTTGTTTTACAGCAAGTCACTGTTTTTACAGCAGAAATCACTGGTTTGGCTAAACAAATACACACACACACACACACACACAAACACAAAACAGTCCACATTATGATAACTATGGTTCCAGATGTCTGACCCTATTTTCTGTCCTTCATGGGCACAAGACAAGACAAGCTTGCTATGTGTTTTCATATATACATATGTGTATGTATATATGTATACACATATACACATATATATATGTATACACACACATATATATGTATGTATATATGTATATATATATATTTGTGTGTGTGTGTGTTTGTATGTGTATGTCTTTGCAGATAAAATATTCATAAACAAGAAATACAATCTTACATCTAAAACTTAAGAATTTAATGCACACCATTTATACAATAGATACTATATAGGAATTAAAATAAAGAAGAAATGAATATTGTAGGTATTTGATTTGTTAATGACAGCTAAACACTCAAGTGATGATTATCCATCTACTATCAAGGCAGTAGCTCATGTTGATACAATATTAACTATTTGAAATCTTGCTACTTGAAATATAAGACATTTTCCTAGTAGGCTGTACAAGGGAAACCATACCATCTGTTAGGTTAATTAAGTTACTTAAAAATGCTAACAGATGTTTGCAGAAAAGGATCACAATATGAATCATCAGGTCTTCATCAGGCTACTTTTTATATGTCTCCTTTAGTAGTTAAGGAACTTCTACCCCTCCCTAGAGTCTAGTCGATGGTAGGCGCAAAAATAACCTTAGTGCAATAGAGATAAGTGAATGTTTTTAGTAAGAATAACAATAATGTATCAATGATATCTTTATATTCAGTGATTACTGCCTATATATTTTTCTATATTTTACATTTTATTTATCATGATATGTTTTCATTTTTATATTAAAGTCCATATTATTTATTATTTATAGTTTACAATACCTAGAAAATAATATTTTATCTTAAAATTGAGAGAAGTAAATGAAACTATACAGAATAGATAGGTAGATGATAGACAAATAGATAGATAGATGATAGTTTATAGACTCTTGAAAATGTACTTTAGATAGTATCAAGAAGATTAAAAGAGAAACTTTGATAGACTCTTAAATGTAACCATATAACCATCATGAATAATCTTCATTTACAGTATAACACAGTATTTAGAAAGCTGTCAATTTTGTTTTGCCTATTGATAGATGCCACTTATCTCTTCTATAGGAAATAATCTCAGTGGACCTATTTATCTTTAAGTATTGATATAACTTTATATTTACAATAGAAAAAGAAAAACACAGAGAACTTGTAGATTTCTTATATCTAGCAAGACATCTCTTTGTATTTCCTTAGCTGCTTGTCTGAAAGCTACCTCTACTCCAGCTAAAACTTCTTTAGGTGGTTTTGTAGCTAATTAAAGCACAGGCTACAAGGCCCCTTCATGTGGTCCCTTGTGAGAACAAGAGGAACACTAGAATGTTTATCAAGGACATGGAATGTCAGAATAAGTTTTTGAGAATGTATAAACTGGATAAATGCAAAATAATTTCTTAAATAGCAGAATATTTTGCACATGTTAGTTTAATGTTAATGGGAATTTTGAATGATTTAGCATAACATATATAGTATTTTGAAAGATATATAGAGTTAAGTGCCAAAGTACAGTGTATGACAGCACATACAGGTTGCCATGCAACTTGAGATTAGCATCTTTTGCCTGAGACAGGGACATTACAGAACAATTGTAGCAAAAGATAGTGCTTAAAATTACCTTTAAATGATGAGTAGGAGTTAAGTGCCTGCTGAAAGATGCCAGATCACTTTTGCTGAGAAAGTTAAGTATACAGAGATTGCATTGCTTAAGAGGCCAAATGCTTCTTGAAAATGCTGAGTTGTTCAATATGGTTCAAACTAAGGGTGGAAGGCAACCAGTGTACAAATAAAAACCTATCTCTCTCAGTTTATTCTTGCATGACCTTAGCCCAATTTCTTCTTCTTTTTTTTTTTTTTTTTTTTTTTTTTTTCGAGACAGGGTTTCTCTCTGTAACCCCGGCTGTCCTGGTACTCACTATGTAGACCAGGCTGGCCTCGAACTCGGAAATCCGCCTGCCTCCGCCTCCCAAGTGCTAGGATTAAAGGCGTGCGCCACCACCGCCCGGCTGCCCAATTTCTTCTTAACCACAAAATTGAAGCAAATATTCTTTTAAACTGATAATCAGCCTATGGGTTATGATTATGCAGAATTATTAGAGAATCCGAATTGGAAAGAATCCAAATCAAAGTAACATTTTTAATCAGTTAGAATATTATTATACAAGAAGTAAAACAAAAATAATAATGAGAGTTTCCAAATCATTCAATTATATATTAGAAAAGTCTTTAAAAATAATTCTGAGAAAAAATGGTATTAAGGAAAAAAGAAAAATAATATTTTTGACTGTGTTCCTAAGAAAATAAAAGAAACTCTGGTTCTAATGAGGTAAGAACAGTGGCATCTCTTCCAGAGGACTCAGGTTTGTATCCCAGAACTGGCAAGGTCAAATCCAAGGGAAGTCTATATCTTCTAGAATCCAAATACACTGCATGTGGTGAATAAGCATACATGTAGGCAAAGCACACATAAACATACTATAAACAAATAAAAAGAAACAATAAAAAGCTTTGATATAGCCAGGCAATGGTGGCGCATGCCTTTAATCCCAGCTCTTCGGAGGCAGAGGCAGGCAGATTTCTGAGTTCCAGGGAAGCCTGGTCTACAGAGTGAGTTCCAGGACAATGCAGAGAAAACTTATCTCAAAAAAAAAAAAAAAAAAAAAAAAAAAAAAAAAAGAAAGAAAAAAGAAAAAAGAAGCTACGATACATATTGTTGTAGTAAACAAGGAAAATAATATAATTTGATATAATATAATATTAAAACACCCAAAATAAAATATTTTAAGAAAATAAAATATGAATACTAATTAATTTTACAAAGTTATGTGGGACAGATACAATATAAAAAATAAGATACAATATGCGAAATATACATATAATATGAAAAATAAGAAATTGTTGACTTAGTGACAATCTCAGGATCACCACTGATTGACTAGTTTCATTATCTAGGAATATATTTGAAATGATAAAGTATCAAGAATATAACAAAATATAGCATTCAAATTATTATACAGAAATATTTCTGAAATAAAGAAGTTACCATCTTTGCAGGCAAAAATATCCTTTTGTTTTACATGGTAATTAAAATAAGGGGATCAAAGTCATAGTTTTATATTCTTAGTAAAATGCTTGACTTATAAGAAAAAAGAATGTGAGGAAATAAATTCAATCAATTCACAAGTGAATGAAAAAAGAGTTCATTAAAAAATAATGTAAAACAAGAAATAAGGAACACTATTGAATTTTCATAGGATCAACTTATTTCCATGAAATATGCATATTTATGTGTATTACACAATTTCTGGAGAAAAAACACCCATTTGTTTTCTAGTATATATAAAATCTTGACATCAACTATGATTAATAGTGGAAGCTTTGAACCCAACTATACTGGAGTCAAATCGCTTCATTTCTTATTGTTCTGTGACATTAGACAAGCAATTTTTCTCTTTTTGTTATGTACCACATTACTTTACTTTAGGCCACCATAAAATATGCTAAGAGGTGGGTGGCCTAAAACACAAGTTAGTTTCTTATATACCTGGAGACTGAATGCCTAAGAACAGGTCCCAGTATGTTCGGATTCCAGTGATGCCTTCCTGTGAACTACAGTAGGGACATGCTTCCTGCTTTGTCCTCCAATAAATCTCTAATAATGATCCTATTTTGCATTTTCCAACCTCATGATTTTCTACCAAGTACAATTATCTTTCAGAGTTTTTGTAACTAAAAGCCATAACTTTAGGATTCAAGGTGTCAGCCTATAAATTCTCCGGGAACACAATTTAGTACAGAGGCATTGTCTTTGCCGTCAAATCACAAACACTTTGAAATGGCAGTAGAGTTGTGTATCTGTTGTCTAAACAAGTCCAGCTGAACTAAAAGACACTGTTCTTCTGGATGATAGTAGTCCAGGAAGATCTCTGCCCACTAGGGAAACTGAAAGCTTGATAAAGTGTGTTCTGTGGGTGAAACAAAGAAACTGGGAACCATAGAAAATGAATTCTTCATTTGACACAATGTTGCAGTTTCTAATACATTTACTATTTTAACTGTTATCAAAGCACTCATGATTTTGGCACTGTTTTGATTCAAACATTCAACGGAATGTGTGGCAAATAGAGTATTCAGAAGATTTGCCTCCAGAAAGGAAAAGGCATCTTTCCACAAATATGAAAAGTTGTAGCACAGAACATTCTCTCTGGTCTGTGATTGAAGTACAGCCATTATAACAATGACTGTACCAAGAGAATATAAATTTTTGTCCTGATTCTTAACTTTCAAAATTATAGCACACGAACATTTTGTCAAAAACTTCTTAACTATTTAAATAGTAATGGCCTAGTTGGTCATCAATGGGAGGAGAGGCCCTCGGCCCTGTGAAGGTTCTATGCCCCAGTGTAGGGGAATGCCAGGGCCAGGAAGCAGGAGAGGGTGGGATGGTGAGCAGGGGGAGGGGCAGGGAACAGAGATTTTTGTTTTTGTTTTTCTCTTTTTTTCAGAGGGGAAACTGGGAAAGAAGATATCATATGACATGTAAATAAAATAATCTAATAAAAATAAATAAAGAAAGAAAGAAAGAAATTAAACAATAAAAAATTAAATAGTAAACTCCAAAATACCCATTTTTAACATCATCAGATTGGAAAGAAAATGAAAGTATTGAAACATTGCTTTTGCTACATAGATAGCTTTACTAGAACAAATAGCTAGTGCATATTAATTATAAGTAATAAAAGCATTTGAAGAGGATTCAAGGACAAAGAAAATTTTGCTTTCTCATTGGTATCTGTTCAGACCAGTTCATGAAATAGTATCCCCTCCCTATCATATTGAAAAAAAACATAAAACTCAATAAAGTATTATATAATATTCATTTTTAAACCAAACTATGTTTTAAGACCAGCCAGACTAGTTTTAAGTCTAGTCTGTACAGAAAACTAATACAAAAATGTTATTGCAAATGATTTTGCAAATGAAAAATTACTTTCAAAAATCTATTGTCTAGCCTGTAGTATTTTCAAAGATGAAACAAGAGAGAAAATAAAACTGACCTTGTAAAGTATATGGATTTCATTTATTACATAGCTTCATTAATGGTATGTCTTACAAGCTATTTCTTAGTGAAGCTTGCACAATAATGTAACATAGCTGATTGAGAGTTATTATTTAATAAAAATAAGGATACAAGCTGAAATAATCTGCTAAATAATCTAAAAATTTTATTTTACTATGAACGTTTTGAATGGTAGACACTACATCAAATTCCAGAGTTTGGGATGTAAATGTAAATGTTGCTTTTATTGCCTTTGATGAAGTAATGAGATGAGAGCTGTACCCAAGCTTCATGAATATGAGGCTTGGGATAAGCACAAAATTTCTATCTAACTATCCCCAAGCCTATGCCTGGAAGCCTCTAGCCTCTGTACAAACTAATCTGCAATCAGGATGTTGAAGACTTCAGCTTCCAGCCACAATCTGCTAATCTATGCCTATACCTGGAAGCCTCTAGCCTCTGAGATGTACTGCTGAATAAACTGATTTTTTTTTTTTTTTTTTTTTTGCTTGTTTTGACTTTAGTTGGCTGATTAAACTCAGCTGTTCTGGTCAAAATGTCTCTCCAAGATGACTGGTTCAAATTGACTTTTCGCAGCTTCTGACTGAATTGTTCTGCTTGGAAAGACTACCTCTAAACTCTAGGAACTGATCTTCGAACTCATCTCCTCAGACTGACTCCACTTCCTTTCCGTAGCTGCTCTTTAAGTAGCCTCCCTTTCCTGTCTGTTCTCTGAGAGCTGGGCATATGCTAACGCTGACTCATTTGTCAAAGCTTTCTCTGATTTGTCACTCTGCCTCTCAATTAGACTTTGATCTTGTGATTTGTACTAAAGGCATGCCTGTATTTCAGTCAGAGGGATTAAAGGTGTGTGGCATTGCATTCCAGCCCAAACATATCTCTGGATGGGATCCCTTGCCAGAGCAGACATTTGGCTAGATTACATTGGAAGGCAGAGGTAAGGTGATTGCCCTGAGTTTGAGCTCACCATAAACTAGGTAATAAGGTCCAGGCCAACCTATTCTAAAGAGTGACACCTTGTCTCAAACAAGAATAACAATAAAAGAATTCATTCGTTAAATAAATAAATAAATCCAAAAAATTCAAAATAAAAATACTAGCTTTTTCTGTACATAGAGCAACAAATATCATTTTATATAATATTACTATATCAGATAATTAACAACATGATATGCAAAGTCATTTTAATCATCTGAAGAAGGTCTTTATTACATTTAGCCATCCATGACCTCATTTAATCTTTCTCATTTCAAAACTAACATTATGAGTTCTACTGGACTCTCTTAGAGTTAGATTTATAAAGAAAAATAGAGACAAATGTACTTTTTTATTTCTTTATTTTATTAGATATTTTCTTTATTTATATTTCAAGTTCCCTTTTCCTGGTTTCCCCTCCATAAAAAACCCTTATTCCCTTCCCTCTCCCCCTGCTCACAAAGCCACCCACTCCCTCTTCCTGACCCTGGTATTCCCCTACATTGGGGCATAGAACCTTCACAGGACCAAGGGCCTCTCTTTCCATTGATGACTGACTACGCCATCCTCTGCTACATATGCTGCTGGAGCCATGAGTCCCACCATGTGTACTCTTTGGTTGGTGGTTTAGTCCCTGGGAACCCTGAGGGTATTAGCTACTTCATATTGTTTTTCCTCCTAAGGAGCTGCAAACCCTTCAGCTTCTTGTGTCCTTTCTCTAGCTCCTTCATTGGGGACCTTGTGCTCAGTTCAATGGATGGCTGTGAGGCTGTACTGCAGTATTAATCGGGCACTGGCAGAGCCTCTCAGGAGACAGCACTATAAGGCTCCTGTCAGCCAGCACTTGCTGGCATCCACAATAGTGTCTGGGTAAGCGTCAATATCAGCCAACACACAAGGCCGTGTGGTAGTCAGATTTAGAAAATTTACCCAGAAAAATCACCTTAAAACCAAAGACGAAAAAACAAAACTCTGGCATTTATGATGTAGTTCAAGCTAGACAGCCACCAGAAAACATGGCTATTAGGTTACACATTTTGTATAGTACACACTTTGGGTTTTACAGGTAAACAAAAAACAGAATCAATGAAACTTTCAAAACTGTCTCATGAGAGGATGAGTCCTAGTATCTCTGCTAGTTGGGTGAAATTTCACTGTGAAGTTACGTTGCTTGCCTTGCTGGTTAGGAATCTTTGCTTTTACCTAATTATATTCATAGACTACACCATGATTTAAAAGAATAGATCTTAGGGCAGACACTTTCACCATAGAAGAAACAAACAAAAATTGTTATATCATTTACTATTATGAAGTATAATTGCTAAAAGCTGAATGATTGCAATAAAACTGTAAATATTTGTATATGTTTCATATACAAATAATAATAAATACATTGTATTTTTAATTACAAGTAAAAAATTATAGATCCTAAATACAGTATCCTGGGATGCTTTCACAGGGGAGACTGACCTATGCTGATTGACCAATTTTATTTATTTGTTTATTTATTTATTCATTTATTTTGATAATAGATGTTTTATATGATATATTCTGATTACATTTCTTTCTCCATATACTCTTCTCATTTTCTCCCAAATTCTCCCATCCAAATCCAACAAATATCTCTTGTTAGAAAACAGTCACCTAAGACATAATAATAAAATAAAGTAAAATCAAACAAATCAGAATGTTACAAAACAAAACATAAAACGATGCAAAGAGAAAGCATCAAAACCATTACAGATGTGGAGATACTCACCTTTGCACACATAGGAATTCCATACAAACCTGAAACCAGAAGTCATAAAATATAAATAAAAGACTTGTAAGACTCAAACACAAAACAAAACAACACCAACAAACAAACAAATAACAAACAAACAAATAAAAAAAGCCCTGACAATGCTGTGAAACAAAGAACTTCTAATAATGATGTTTGAGTTCATTTTCTGTTGGCCATCTACTGCTAGGTAGGCAGCTTACCATTAGGAGTGGTTTATTTCCTCTTTGAGACTTTAGAGAAAAGTAATTTTCCATTTTCAAGTGGATACCAATGGAGATAGCTTCTGTGTTAGAAATGGGGCCATGCATCCAGTTCTTTTTGCTGTATGGCCTCATCTGCCTTTGGCTTTTGCAGGCCCTGTGCTGCCTCAGTCTCTGTAAGTTCACATGTGTGCCAGCTCTGCTGTGCCTAGAAAGACTTGATTTATTGGTGTACCCCATCTCCTTTGGGTCTTGCACTATCTCTGCGTATTCTTCTTCATTGTGCCCTGTGCCCTGAAAAGAGGGATTTCACACTTCTAGTGTGAAGTGTTCCAATGTCTCACACACTGCAAACTTTCTGTGGAATATTTATTTATTTATTTATTTATTTATTTATCTATCTATCTATCTATCTAGTGTGATTCAGTTTCAAAAGTCAACGGGACTTTTTCTTCACTTCCCAAATGGCGTGTTTGAATTCTCCAGGTGTTACACATAGTTTTAAATTCTTAGAATGCTGGTTCTCAACTTGTGGTTAACAAGCATTCAGTGCCTACTAGGTAGCTTACACCTGTCCAAAATGCTAGTTCCAGGGGTCTGACAAGCCTTTCTAAGGTTGGGCACAGAACAAACTTGCTGGCAGGCCAGCACTCACATATATAAAGTAAACATAAATAAATCTTTAAAACGAAACTTTATTATGAAGAGACATGAAAGTAAATTATATGCCAAATAAAAACAGAAAGCAGATCTGTGGAAGTGGGAATATAAGAGATTTAAAGGATTAAATATGTTAAATATATCACACACATACATATATAATGTATTTTATAATATCTGTTATATAATCTCTCTCTTACACACACATATAATATATTTTATAATACCTATTATATGATCTCTCTTCCACACACACACACATACATACATGCACACACACACACACATACACACCTATATATGCATATATATGTATATATGTATATTTATGAATAAGGCATAATTTAACCTTATAGTTAGCATATGTTAATAAAAATGAAAGAAATGAGAGAAAATGTTTAATGTGTGTGAAAGGAATACATTAACCCTTTGAACACTGTTGCCTCAGAAGACAAGGTAGGCTCCAGCAAGTGTTGACAACATAAATTTCTCAATTAGAATTTCTTATATGAAGTACAGGAAAAAAATTGATGATTTGACTGTGTTTTCCAATTTTCCATCTCTGGCTCATAATGGCCATGACACTAGTTGTGTGTGAGAGAGTTGATATGCAATTCTCTCAAGAAACAACTGAAAAGATGTTGAATCTCATATTTACAGAAATATTGTATTCTTGTTCTATGTTTATTTGATATGAAATTAGTCAAGGCATAGTCTCTGGGCCAGACAAGAGATCAAAGGACAGAGAACTGAGTCTTGTCACTGTCTGAAATTTGAAGAAACCATCTATTTTATTTCACTGATATATTTGCTGTATTACTTAAAAAAGTTTGCAGTGGCTGAGAATTTGTGCTCTTTTTTGAATAGTATAATTGTTTATCAGCTCAGCTCTCTACTTTTAGAATTTGAGGATGCTGAGTTTAATTATATATATATATATGTATATGAATACATATATATATGTATTTAAATACACACACATATAGATATGTATATAAATATATACACACATATATATTCCTTTGTGTATTCCTGTGTGTATTCCTTTTTATCAAAATGACCAAAATTAAAGTTATTTATTGAACTTATACTATTTGCCATAAATATTCTATGAATTCAAATTCAAATGTTTTAAGGTGATAGTAAAACAAGTCTATTTATCTTTATAAGCTTAAGTAGAGGTGAAGTCTGAGAGAAACTAATAGAATAGAATTCATCAGATAAAGTGTAGACACAAAATGCCAAGTAAGTTTTATTGGAGATAAAAGCAGGAGGATGTGATAGGGTGTTTTGGGGAGGGAGGGAGGGAAACCGGGAAAGGGAATAACATTTGAAAGGTAAATAATGAAAATATCCAGTAAAAAAAAGAAGTTATGGTTATGATTATCAAGTGAATAAATGAGAAATTATCTGCAGTTACATAAATTAAACTGAAGTAGACAAGGGTCTCTGATAGACTACAGGATTGTTATAGGAGAAACAAGGAACATGACTAAACTAAAATTGATGTTGGTTGTAAACTTACACACTGCAGGGAGTACCTTCTTTCTAGCAGCCAAGTAGAAATCAGTTTTACCACCACAGCCAACTAAAATGAGACACAGGGACCAAATTACTGGACCCAGTTCACCTTCCATATAGATTATTACTTACCAGAAGCTAAAAAATAAGTGCGATTTTACTTTCTCAAGAATAGTGCCCTACAGGAACAAGTTGTCTGGGTGATTTCTTTTGATCATTTTAACTTGAATCTTAGAATACAGCAGCTCTCCGGCAAGTCTCTAAAGCATTATAACTAGCATTTTTCTTCCAAGTTACCTTATGTGTCTCTGTCATATACCTTTATATGCATGAATACATAACTATAACATTAACTCTATATACTATGGTGCCCATATGTTCTTAAGGATCTTGAATACTCCTTTATCTTCAGGTTATATAAATATAACCCTATAGTATTCCAAATCTCATATTATTATTCTTTACATACATAGTAAAAGAAGTACAAGTTTTGTTTAGCATTTTTGACACTGGAGAATATTCTGGGTGTGCATATGAACAGAGGGCAGAGGTCATATAGTGTAGTATTCTTCAGGAAACATCTGTGATATATGCAGAGATGGGATTTCTCACTGGGACCTTAGTTTTGCCTATTTGGCCACAAAGGCTGGCTAGGGAAAAATAAGAAATCTATTATAATTCCCCAGGATTGAGACTACAAGTGCATGCTACTACATCTGACTCTAAGGAGTCTGGAGGTCAAGCCCATGTCCTAATGCTTGTGCAGAAAGCACATTACAAGCTAGGGTTTTTCCTTTGACTCTGTTCTCAATTATTTGTTTTATATATGTATAAAGAGCTATAACAATGCTATATTCAATAAATAGTACTTAAGTTGACCTTCAATACTATCCAGAGAATTTATTTTCACTGTACATTCTAAATATTTCACTTAACTTTTGCTAACAAATCAAAAGGAGATAAGTTATTTTAGCACTTGCTTCCAGGTTCTTATTTCTTTACTCCAAATGATAAATCTGTCATCAAATATAGAGTAGCTTTCCTAATCTAAAGATTATTTTCTAAAACAGAAAGTGAATTTTAATAATGTTGCTGATTGTTGTTAAAACTGTTTGAACCATGATTTTCACAGATCACACTAAAGCAACATATTGAACCAGTAAGTCTTTTTATTTTTTTCCAAAAATTATGTTTACTGGTTACCAAGTATTTCATTACTAAAGATTAATTATAATAGTTGTCAATTAAATGTGTAATGTGAAAACAGAAATAGAGTCTCTAAGCACAGTATTATTTATGTTGTTTTTGTTGTTTGCTTTCTGTCTTGTCATTTGTGCTCATAAAGTTATTTCCATTTAGTTTATTTAAGTGATAGAAAATAAAGTGTGTGTGTGTGTGTGTGTGTGTGTGTGTGTGTGTGTGTATTTGTGTGTGTTGTGACTCGTATGGCTTCTTAACTCCAAGTTCAATTTCAGTAATATTTGATTAATAACTAAATTTAATGATGGCAATGGTATTCAGATAAAATCCTATTTTTCTTTTTCTTTATTTGCATTTTTATTTGCTATTTTATTTGCTTACATTTCATATGATATCCTTCTTCCCATTTTCCCCTCTGCAAACCCCTCTATCTAATTCCCTCTCCCCCTGCTTCTATCAGGGTGCTCCCTCACCCACCTACCCACTCTTGCCTCACTGCCCTAGCATTCCCCTGTTCTAGGGCATCAGATCTTCCCAAGACCTCTCCTTCTATTGATAACAGATAAGGCAATCCTCAGCTACATATGCAGCTGGAATCATGGGTCCCTACGTATGTACACTCTGGTTGGTGGTTTACTCCCTGGGAACTCTGGGGAGTCTGGTTGGTCAATATTGTTTTTCCTACGGGGTTGCATACCCCTTCTGCTCTTTCAATCCTTTCCCTAACTCTTCCATTGGGGTCCCCTTGCTCAGTTTAATGGTTGACTGAGAGCATCCACATCTGTATTGGTCAGGTTCTGGCAGAGCCTCTAAGGAGACAGTTATACCAGGCTTCTGTAAGCAAGTGCTTCATGGCATCAACAACAGTGTCTGGGCTTGATGTCTGCAGATGGGATGGATCTCTAGGTGGGACAGTCTCTGGATGGCCTTTCCTTCAGTCTCTGCTTCATTCTTTGTCTCTGCATTTCCTTCAGACAGGAACAATTCTGTGTTAATATTTTTGAGTTAGTTGGGTAGACCCATCCCTCAACCAGGATTGTACCTAATCTTTGGTTAGGTGTGTTCCTGACCCTCTGTATTTTCCCCTGTCTCTTCCTACATGTGACCCTCCTCCCTTTTTCCTTCCCCCTTCTCTCTCCCTCCCAGGTCTCTCTCTTAGTCTACCTTCCTTGATTGATTTGTTCCCCCTTGAGTGTAGTCCTGAAGCACCCACATTTTGGTCTTTCTTCTTCTTGAGTTTCATATGGTCTATGGTTGTTTCATGGATATTCTAAGCTTTTGTCCTAATATCCACTTATCACTGAGTACATACCATGTGTATTCTTTTGTGACTGGGTTACCTCTCTTTCAGCATTTTTATTGATTATTTTTTACAATTTTATATATGCATGTCAATATAATATTTAAAATCTATGCAATCATTTACATGAAATTCTACTTATATTCTTGATATACAGTAAACATAATTATTCAAAATATAAAACTGAACAAGTTATATTTTTGCTTCCAAAACAAATATACAAACAATACTACATACCTCCTTTCAATTTCCTGATGCTCTGTATTTTCCCCTGTCTCTTCCCACATGTGATCCTCTTCCCTTTTTCCTTTCCCCTTCTCTCCCCTCCCAGGTCTATCTCTCAGTCTACATCCCTTGATTGTTTTGTTCCCCCTTGTGTGTAGGCCTGAAGCACCCACATTTTGGTCTTTCTTAAACAAAATGCAAACAATGGCTGTAGGCTTGTAGGAACCTGACTGACTAGCTGCGTGTATATCCAGATCATACAGAAGATTGCTTTAGCGTTTAACCTTGTCATGAACATGAACTCACCAAGGAAAAGATAGGTAAAACCATCCCTGATGAGAACAAAGCCAAATAAGAAGAGGTCTTTTATTTCCAGGCACCTGACTTTAATATACAATACTCGTGGTGGTCCTTAAGAACATACAGATAATGCAGAGTAATCCCAATCAAAATACCTATTCAATTTCCCAACAAAATAGCATAAATTATTATCTGTGTTTTCTAACTTGATATATTACTGAAGGTCTGTGCAAAGCAAGGATTTGTAATTATTTAAAGTTAGTTTTGTAATTTTTACATGTCTTGTATTTTGAATCTTTATTATCTCTCATTATAAAGCTACTATTATTATTGAGAATTATGTATGATATTAAAAGTCAAATGGAATGAAAGCATAATCTTAAAACGTTATTGCATTTATTACATGTTCATTTATTATATTAATATTTACTGGTTAAAAACTCATGTTGTATATATGTATTTTCTAATGTTTCTTGATCAAATTTTAGAGCTTCAAAGCAAAATTTGATTATTTAATAGAAAAATTTAAAATAAAATTATAATGAAAACTTTAAATCAAACAAGTATTTAGAAACACAAGCAGTTTAAAAAGAGAAATGATTTAGAATAGACTGAAAAAATATTTTCTATTTCTTTTCAAATTCCTCACTATTTTTTACAATGAGCTGAGTAGGTATGCTCTTTGCTTAATTTGTCAGTACTGTTTACATATAATGTGTATACATGTGCATAAAATCATTTCTACCCACAATATATTGTCAGTCACATGAAAATTGTTTCAGAGTTATTGTGTTCCTCTCACTACTACTGCTTTAATGTACAAAGACCCCTCGCCATTTTCTGAAATATTTTCATTTCTGTATTCTGTGTGATATATCGTTGGTAATCAAATATGCATTATGTATGAAATGTTAACTGAAAATTTCATAATGATAGTATGCTCTAATCCTCACTGAAGACTTAGTCTATAAGTGAGTGGGTGAGGGTGAGATTTAATCCTAAGTGAAAATAAATCTCCTGCAGATGTTATTTGTCTTATATGCTTAGCATTATATATTTTAGAAATGTAATTTATTTAGTCCAGGTTGTATTTGAACTGAGATTGCAGGCTTGTACTATCACCCACTACTTACTTTGTATGCACTAACACTTCTGAAATTCAACTGAATTTCAAGCCTCTGTAAGCTGTCTTTGTTTGTCTAGATTTTGAAATGTTGCCATTAATCACAGACATTACTAGTTGCTACTTTTTTATCTTTAACAGGTATTCCAACCAAACAGTATTAATTTGGAACTAAGATTTCTAAATCTAAACTATGGCTCTGCCCTCAGATCAGCTAGGAAGAAAAAAAAATCATCTATTTCTATCCAGTCTCATTTCAAAGAACTCTTATCAATCTTAGATGGAATCATCTATTTGAAGCTACTCTACTAATGCAGAACTTATAATAATGACAAATGTTATTGAACTCATTAGTCAGTAAATAGTAAGCATGGAAATAGATGGATTAAGAAATCACTTTCTATATATGCAGACCAAAGAATGAGGTGAATTCTTGAGATTATTTAAAGATTCCATGACATGGCAGATATAGAAATTTCACATGGTGCAAGTGAGATGATTTAGATAAAATAGATAATCCTTGCAAAAGGTGCATGGTATTGGGCACATCTGACCTTCACTTGCTAAAAATAAAATGTAATTTCCTTAAATCTGGCTCAATCTTCTAGGGAGTCAGAATGAGTAAAATACTTTCTCAAAGCAAGTTATTCATAGTTGAAAGGTAAATTGCCTCTCCCAAGGCACAAAGAAGAACTAATAAACCAGGGAAAAGGTAATTTCTCTGGGAATTTCTTCCAGAAGAGTTGGCTAAGCAATAGAACATTCTATACACCTAAAGTTTTCACAAATACTAGTTCAATAAAGACAAAGATTACATTGGCTTTTAATCCAAAGCTGAAATCTAGTTTAGTTGTCAGTATATGTCTTAAAACATGAATAAATTTATTCTCAACTTTATCCTCCTTTGAAAGGACACTATATTGAAGACAAATGATTAATGATTATTATACACTAAAGGCTATGATTAATAATGTGGAAAACTCTCCATGTACTAATCTACATTCATGATCTCTTCTTCTTTCCATAAAAATCACTCTGGTAGACATGGGATTCCCATGGCTTTCATTTCTATGGTAATTTGTTAAGGTGAGTATGTTTTCATATACTGTCCGCCAAGTTTACATCTTCTTCGGATAAATATTGACCTATAGCATCTCTTTATCTTATTGTTAGTAGTTTTTAAAATCCTACCAAAATGTATCTACAAATTTACTAATACATTAAATTACTGAATATTATTAGAAGGAACATATATGAATATATATGTCATGGATACACCCTGACATATGTACATGCATATACATACATACATATATATATATATATATATATATGTATATCCATATATTATCACATTTCAAAAAATTATCTTGGAATCACTGCATATTATTATACTATTAGTTGTTGAGAAAGCACTTTTTATATTAAAATAGTTGTTTGAAATTCTAGAGATGATACAACATGAATAAGTAATACATGTATACAGTAAACTCATATAAAATCTGTTAGCTGAAGGAACTGTACATGAGTATCTTTATATCATGTTTTTATGCATAGTACACACAATTTATGAAATACATATCAAATCTTTAAATAACAAACTGGTTTTTTTTTGTAGAAAGTCAAGGGCTGAACTACTCTGCTTAAAAGAAAATGCAGTCTAACTTATTAACAATCTAAATGAATATTTTAGACTACAACAATTTCCAAAATAATATAAAAATATTACTTTAATTATCAGTTTTCACATGCATGGACCCAAAAGATTAAATATGTTAAATGTATTCTTTACATTTCTAACAGGCAAGAGCTAGTAAACCTAATCATATTACTCTTATATGCCCTCCCTAACATGTTAAATTTTCATTTATTTTTTTAAAATATACCCATTGTTACAATTCATTAATCTATACTGATGATCAAATGTATACTCTACCCAAAAAACATTAAAAAGTATATATAATCATCAATAATGTGATTAAGACTTAAGCAATGCAATATCTTTTATAAACTTATTACTTAAATTTTTATAATTCATAAGTCAAATATAAAATTTTCACTTTTGAAAAATTTTAAAGTTAGTATTATTTTTTCTTTTCCTCCATTATTTTCTTTTATGCATTGATATTTTAAAATCTTCTGTTTTCATACACACCAAATTCTAAGAAGAATATGATATAAAAATGGAAATATAAAGGATGAACAAATGTGAAACATATATATACTCCTTTAAAGAAGAATAGGCAGGCAGTGATATTCATCATCCCTGTCCTTATATTTTTCCCAGTGTGTTTCCATGTGGGGGTAGTTTTCAAGGCTAGGAAATCCTCTTCCCACCTGGCTTGTACCATTGCTTTAGATATTCTGAAATGTTTGCTCATATTACAGCCTGGATCGCCAAATATTTGCTCACAATTGGAAATTTTGAGAGCTTATGAATAAAACTAAGAGAGTTCAATATTATATTATCTTTGTTCATGTCAAATGTGTAGAGCTTTGGCTTGATGGCTGGAAAATTTTCAATCACTATTTAAGGAAAAACCCTGTGGTTCTGTTTAAAAAAAAATTTGTTGGAAAATAGTTGTGCCTGCTTCTAGTTCAGTAATTTTTATCTTTTATTAAATGTAATTTTTAATAATTCCAGGCACACATTGTACATTACTATTGCCCTCGTCCTTTCTTACGTCCCCCCAACTTCTATGATCCTGCACCTCCTACCACTCATCCCAGTCCCATGCCCATCACTTACTTTGCTGTTGTGACACACAGAGTTTAATCAACGAGTTTAAAACTACTGAAGTTGTGCAAAGCCAGTTCTCAGTGGGGTATACAACTGAAGAAAAGCGTGCTCTTCTCCAAGATTGTCAGTAGCACTTATTTCAGCAAGAATGGCGAGAGCCAGATAAAACTCTTGTTGATACATGTCTGAAGGTTCACAGGCTCAGTCTTGTGCAGGCCCATTGCAAACATCCATTGCTTGTGTCAGATCATGATGTATCTGAACGGACTGAGCATGAATGTAATAAACTATGATAACTGTGCCAAGAACAGTAACACAGAGGGAAATGTATTTGTCTTTCTATTCTATTAGCTGATTCTAAAACCTTGGGGAAACTATAGTTTATATGGAGATGAAGAAGCTGTATTCTCATGTCAGGAGAGGGTTGCAGAAAAAGTAGAAGGAAAAGGAGGAGACATAATTTACAGGCAGAAGCAAAGATAAGTGTACTGATTTTTCCCTTATGTGTTTTCAGGTCTGATTCCCAGCTCTGAAGTATGTTCCTCTGTGAAGGAATATCAACTCACCTCATCCAATGCTTTGTGGAACTGCTCTCACAGACTTGTCCAGAGAAGCAGTATTTTTAAGAGTCTAGATTCCATCAAGTTGATAAGCCATATTAACCATTAGAGATATAATGAGTCATCCTGATGATATTAAAACTATAAAATAATTATCCTATATGGTGAACAAATGAATGTAATGAATAGTATAAAAGAGATAAAACAATTTTCCAACAAAAGACTACATAGAGGTTAAACATTTAAATCTTTAAATATTAAATGTTGAGACATAGAGGCTTCAACATATAAAATTGTTTTCAATAATTAAAAATTTTGAGCATCATGAAGACTTTTATTTAATATAAGAATAATATTTCTGAAACTGGAAGATATATTTCCAAGCTTGGTGATTAGAGCAAGCTGACTACTTCTCACCTTGGTATTTTATGTCACAAGAATACAAGAATTAGTTCTCAAAGATCGCATCTTAAAGAATAATGAATCTTTATTGAACCTCTTGTGTCAGGCCTGTAATTACTAATTGCTCTGGAGGATGGGCTAGGAGGAAAATACATTCAAAGCTGCAGTCATTTTAAAGCCAGTCTCCACAAGACTGAGGCCATACTTGACGCTGTTATATGTAACCAAGAGCATGAGATTAGGTAGCTCAAGAAATAAGGTAAATCCAAATGCTACTGTTCTAAAATAAAAATAAAACCCAGCAATAAAAGGACACCTAATAATGTTTTTTTCCTGAACTCATAGATCATTGCATTGCTTAGCCATCAGCAAAGAAGTTTCTTCCTGTAGCAAATGGGAAGAAATGGAGAGACTCACATCTAGACCATATGCAGAAGGAAAGAGAATTTGAATCACCCCCAAACTGCATGTCTCCACCAAGTTTCCTCCTTTAGGACTCAAGGAACACTGTGGAAGCATTGACAGAGAGAATGTAAGAGCCAATAGAGCTGTAAGATACCAAGCAAACAATGCTTTCTGAATCAACAGGAGCAAGACATTTATGAACTCACCGAAACTGAGGCAGCAAGCACAGGATCTTCACAGGCCTGTACCAGATGGGGTCCAAGAGCTGAAAGAAGTATACACATCTCTAACACAGACACATCTCTAACCCGGAAGCTTTCTTTAACTGATAACCACATGCAACTGAAAATTTAGTTTTCTCCAAGTCATATTGTAGAAACAACCAATATATAATGAACTCACAGCATTTCTGGAGGTTACCTTGTCTCCTAATGTCATGTTAGGGCTTCTCCTTTTAAAAAAATAATATTTTATTTTTATTACAATTTTTATTATGTATGTGTGAAACAAAATTTTATGTGAAATTTTAAATATTATAAATTATGTATAAATATTTAATAAATTAAAATGTATAATCATATATGTATATGTATATGAGTATATGTATATGTATATATATATGTTTGTGTGTGTGTGTATGTGTGTATGTGTGTATGTGTGTATGTGTGTGTGTGTGTGTGTGTGTGTGTGTGTGTGTGTATAGCCTATAGATTCTTTGACTATATTATGGCTTTTAGTTTAACGGTTTTTATGTGATTCCTGAGTGGGCAAATAAATAGGTATATGTATCTTTGTCTGTTTCATGTACCTTTTCTTGGGCTTTTTGTCTTCTGTTTTTTTGTTCTATTCAGATGTGTTAGTTTTTGTTTTATCAATTTATTTTATTTTATCTGATTATTGTCCCTTAAAAGCCTATTTGTTTTCTAGTGAAAGACAGGGAAGGGCTGGATGCAGATGAGAGGTGAGGTGGGGAGGAACTTGGAAGAGTAGAGAGAGGAGAAAATATAATCGAGATAAAATTAAAAATATATTTTCAACCTATATAAAATGAGTAAATGAATGAATGAATGTATAAATGGTTAAATAAAGCCAGTCTGAATAACTCAAATAGATTGTGTTTAAAAATAAAAAATTATTGTGAAAATTACAATGTACCTCATTACTATTATTTTGTTGTTATTGTTGAACCAATGAACATAGTTGGAGTTTCTTAGAGGAATATGGGGAAGGAGTTGGTTACTGGAGCAAAGAGAGTCAAAACACATTTATCCTGTAAATTTTAAACTAACATGCCGTATAGATTATGAAAAGTAGACACCCAGAGCACACTCCACACCTGTAGACATATCTACATGTTGAAGACCATCTTACCCTGGTGGCCCAATTTGTCAAACCTCTTCTAAATAGTGTGAGCACTCTGAGGTTCTACATGGTAATGAAGCAAAGTGAATCCTCTCCATTTCAGGAATTTCCTGAAGATACATTGACATTATTTTTTTAAGCACCTAACATTTTATAACTTTGTACATGTTAACTATGAGTTTATTTTGTTAATCAAATTTTATTTCAGGTTTTGGTGAGAAACTATGGCTAGGAATTCAAAGACAAATAATTTCCAAAAGATGTTTCAGTTATGATTTGTTAATTGCTTAAGTTGTACTAACTAAATTTGAGTTACTTATAATTTTCTGCATAAATTGAAACCTTGGTAGACTAAAGAATTTATATAATCTCAGGGAAAAAAAACTAGCAAATACCTTACCTCAAAGATTTTTAAAATATGTGATTGTTGATTATAACATTATTGATTTTGATATTTTATCCAGAGAATACTAAAACAAAAATTGTGTTCTATGTAATTCTAAAGAATTTTCAAAGAGCAGATACCACAAATATTCCCTCTGTTCCTCCTTTTCAGTTTAGTTTGGTTTGATCTGAGTACACCACAGGTCTGCTCATAATTCAAAATGAAAGGCTTAAAATAGTGGTAGCTTTTTTTGAGTCAATGTACATATTTTATAAATTTACATGAAATGGCTATGTCTAAATAAGGTGTCATCTTTATAAGAGAAAAGCAGCAATTCAGTTTTTATTTCTTTTCTTCAAATAATCATATTTTCATAGACAACCACAGAATCAAAAATTAAAATGTTTTTATATTTTTGCCCTCATTATCAGTTGATAATTTTCAATCTGTTATATATATATATATAATTTCAAAATCATTCAATCTGGAACTATAAGGATAGAACTCGGTGACAGAGACTTCAAAGGTATAAAATTCTGGGTTCCAAACTTAGCATAATCCCAGTTTTATATGCTACAGGACCTGATATCAGATTCTCATTGCTGCTCATTAATGCATGTTTCATAAATTTACATGAAATAACTGTGTCTGAGAAAGGTATTTTCTTATTTTTAATGAGAGAAAGGAGACAATTAAACTTTTAGTTTCTTCTCTCTTTTAGCAAGTACACTTTCCTAGACAACTTCAGAATCTGAAGAATACAGTTGAACTGTGTATTTAATTATCATCCATATGTATATGGATATGGATATAGTGATTCCACATCACTATCTTCTGTATTTTCCCATGCTTTGACCTGATTGTTTATTTCGTGTGTCGTAATGTAAATAAATCATGGCAAAACTGTTTCTGAAAATATGGCCACTTCATGGCAGCTGATGAAATGACAGAGAGAGAGAGAGAGAGAGAGAGAGAGAGAGAGAGAGAGAGAGAGAGAGAGAGTTCCTTTAGTAAGGACTCTCAATAAATGTTATGAATCCATGAACATATTTATTCATCCATAAGTTCAGATTAGTAATCACCCAATCACATCTCCAAGGCATAGATTGCAGGAAAGGTTTAATATTCTAAACTTTAATAATAATGCAACATAAATACAAATTATAAAGAAAATCTGAAATTTGTTTCATGATTGCTTCATATTACAAATATATTTATATTTTTTCATTATGTTAATTTTATGAATGGTTCTTTCAAAACTCACTGATAAGTGGATATTAACCCAGAAGCTTGAAATACCCAAAATGCAATCTACAAACCACAAGAAACTCAAGAAGAAGAAAGACCAAAGTGTGGGTACTTCGTTCCTTCTTAGAAGGAGGAATAAAATATCCGTGGAAGGAGTTGCAGAGACAAACCATGGAGCAGACCCTGAAGGAAGGACAATCCAGAGACTGTCCTTCCTGGGAATCCTTTCCATACACAGTCGCCAAACCTAGACACTATTGTGGATGCCATCAAGTACTGGCTGACAGGAGCCTGATATAGTTGTCTCCTAAGGGGCTCTGACAGTGCCCGACTAATACAGAAGTAGAGGCTCACAGCCATCCATTGGACTGAGTACAGGGTCCCCAATGAAGGAGCTAGAGAAAGGACCCAAGGACCTGAAGGATTTGCAGCCCCTTAGGAGGAACAACAATATGAACTAACTAATACCCTCAGAGTTCCCAGGAACTAAACCACCAACCAAAGAGTACACATGGTGGGACTCATGGCTCCAGCAGCGTATGTAGCAGAGGATGGCCTAGTCAGTCATCAATGGGAGGAGGGGCCCTTGGTCCTGTGAAGGTTCCATGCCCCAGTGTAGGGGAGTGCCAGGGCCAGGAGGTAGGACAGGGTGGGTTGGTGAGCAAGGGGAGCAGGGAAGGAACATTTTTTTTTCTGGAGGGGAAACTGGGAAAGGAGATATCATTTGAAAGGTAAATAAAGAATATCTAATAAAAATAGGAAGTCAAAAAATTGTAGTGATATATGACTTCATATATAATAGATTTAATTTTTCTCTGATAAATTTAGTTGCAGTAGTTTTACCATGTATCTTATGAATATAAATAAGCCATGTTTTTACAATTCTTCATCAATAACATTGCACATATAGCAATATGAATGTCCCATACAGTGAACTAGTTTATCTTTCCTTAACAGGAATTCCAGTTGATACCTCTAAGTTTCTTGGTGACTTCATGCCCAAATACATACACAAGTAAATAGATGGATAGATAGATAGATAGATAGATAGATAGATAGATAGATAGATAGATAGATAGATAGAATAATGAGCTCACAAAATTGACAAAGTAAAATGATCAGAAAATGAGATAGAATTATGTTGCTACCAGCAATGTGAGATGGATTACTATATTATTGATATTTGGCAAGCTATTAATTTAAAACTACAAATGAAGAAAAAAATAAATCATATAGTGGAACTGTTCTTTGGTGACTTTGGACGTTGGGCCATGTGTCTACTGAGGCTCTGGGAATAACTGAAAGAAATGAAGATGTTAGACAGAAAGAAGACTTGAAAAAAGAATCAGACAATTGAAAATCATAATAGAAACTGAATAAATGTCTAGAAATATCAGCTTTGGGAATTACCAAACTGATTTTATACAGATTTTACAAAACAAAACTAAGCCATTAAAATAGTTTCCGGTGACTAAAAGTATGTGCTAAGATTCAACTTTGGATCGAAATTAACATTAGGGATGTGGGCTTACCACTAAAACTTATTTTGGATAACCTCAGAATAACCTCTCTTTATATCAAATAACTTTGTTTTATGTGCTTTAAGTAGAAAAAAAAATAGTGACAAGGTAGATTTAAAAAATGCTCAAGATACAGTAAGTTGCAGTGTTTTAATGAGAATGACCTCCATAGACTCAAATATTTCAATTCTTGTTTCCCACTTGGTGAAACTGTTTTGGAAAGGATTAGGAGGTGTGACCCTGTTGGAGGGCATGTGTCACCTGGGATGAGATCTGAGGGTTCAAAAGCTAGCATGACTTTATCTCTTTCTCTGTCTGTCTGTGTGTCTCATTGTTTCCCTTTCTCCCTCTTTCTACCTCCGTTTCTCTTGTCCTGCATCATATTCCTTCTTGAAGATAAACATGTAGTCTCTCAGCCATTGCTCCAGCACAGTGCCTGTCTGCTATTATGCTATCTGCTGTAACAGTCATGGATTTAATCCTCTCAGACTGTGAGCTCCAAATAAAACATTTGTCTTTTAAACATTGCTTTGGCCATTGTGCTTTGTCCCATCAATAGAAAAGTAACTGAGGCACAAGTATTAGAAACTACACCTGAGGAAAAATAAATTAAGAAGAAACTTTCAAGCATGAAGAACACTATAAAATTGATTAGAAACAACTACCTTCAGAATATATTAATTTTTTGAATTTATTATACTGCTGTAAGAACCAAAACACATCCGCAAAATGTGTGAAAAGTAACTTCAGGTGTTTGTATGTGGTCCAGTAGGAGGTGCTATAGGTGAAACTTGCTGTCATAGGACAGTTTATCTTGTTAGTCTTGGATCAGAAGGATCCACATGGACGAAGTCACATGTCATAGAGAACAGCAAATAGTGGTAAGCACAAAGCAGTGTCAGTATGGTGACCAAAGTGATGTAATCCATGTGTTATATCCACAGGATTCAACAGCCAGAGGTCATGGGAAGTTAGAGTTCCCCATTCCTCTTTACAAATTTGAAAATGTTACATAGCAGTTTCTTGATCAAGGAGTTGGTTGATTAATACTTATTCTAGTTGGTGCAATACTCAATCATAAGGAGCACTTACAACAAATCTCCACAAGAACTTGGACTTTTAAAGGGTTGCAATGACTTATGAATTTGTTTTGTTTATGTTTCTTTTTCTTTTTTGTTTTCAGTGTTATTTGTCTTTTGATAGCTTAAAAATTCCCTTGCTAACCTTGTCCCTGTCACAAAAGCAGAATATATAAAAATTATACTTTTCTTCCCCAACTTCTGTGTTCAGAGTTTAATTCTGAAAATAGAAAGCATGGGAAGAGATACTTGTGGAAGAAGAGGAGACAGTTCTGAGTAGCTTCAAGCACTCACATACACAAATGACTAGTGTCGCAGGCAACTGCAGTTCTAAAAGAGTTTCTGTCAAATTCAAAAACTTTCTGATTGTTAAAGAATTTGCAATTTTCTCTGACATTTTTCTCTTCTAGTTCTTTCTGTATTTTCCTAAAATAAGTAATTTCACTTATTGAACCTCTTCCTTTTGCAAATTCTGAAGCAGTTTTGATTTCCTGGGAATCCCTGATTGATATGGATCCCTCTCAACTAAAGATCATTATATATGTAGGAAGAGACAGGGAATCTGTTTTATGTCAAGAAAAGTGCTATTTGGCTTCTGAATAAGTGATCGCCATTCTCCTTTTGCCTACTAGATATAGCAATATTACCTCTCCCAATTACTAACAGTAAGTAATCCAGTCATACAACAACGCACTAGATAGAAAACTTCGTTATGACATTTAATGACAGATCCCTCCAATATAACTGAGTAATAATGTCTACCTTCTGAATTATTTTGAGAATTAAGACTAAATAGGAACTGAAATAGAAAATGAACGAGCATGGCTGTTTTTTATTATTATTAATTATAGCTTTGACAGAATCGACATCTAATTATATTTGACACCACAATGCCTAGCACTCTGTTGAACTACTGGAGAAATATCTTAATAATGGAGATGTCAATTAATTTATTCTGAGGCAACATAATTTGATAGGATTTCTGCTTATTTTCATACTCGCATAGTCTCATATTTTGACATTTATCTAATTTCAAGTCAAATTCTCTAAACTATGAAGAGTTTAGTTAATTCTTACCCCAGAATTTTCCAAAATGTTTTATACAAAAATGACAGCTCTGCAGTAGCTTATAAAAAAAGAAGACATTAAAAAGAAATCTGTGGTCAATTAAATCATGATACCCTGGGTAAGATATTTAAAGGTAGGAGAGTGAAAGCACAGAGATCTATCAAGTTTCAGTAATAATGAAATATGGATTTTGTGGTTTGGATAAGACTGACCCCCATAGCCTCGCATATTTGCATGCTTGATCATCAGGTAGTGGCTCTCTTTGAGAGTGGGTACCAAGTATGACTTCGTTGAAGTAGGTATAGTCTCATTGGAAGAAGTATGCCACTGAGGATGGGCTTTGGAATTCTGAAGCTCAAGGTTTTCCCAGAATCCTATTTTTCATGCTGCTTGTGGATCCAAATACAGATCTCTGAGCCACTTCTCCAGTTCTATATCTGCCTGAGTGCTGCCAGCTTGTTGCCATGAAGAAAATGGACTAAACTTCTGAAATTGTAAGCAATACCCCATTACATGCTTTCTTTTATAAGAGTTTCCATGGTCCTGATGCCTGTTCACAACAATAAACCACTGAATAGGACAGAGAGGATAGGATAGATTACTGTAAAGTGCTGTCTTCTAAACATAATATGGAAATTGCAATTATACATTGAGAGCAGTTAGAAGGTTACCTGCAAAACACCTACACAGATCAAGTCATTCAAATATTTTATTCCATGAAGGAAATGTTTGCACGGCTCCAACTTATATTGAAAAGCTATTGCAGTGTTGTGTAGTAGCTATAAAAGTGAGAAAATTGTTCATTAATTATATGAACACTGGTGGTTTATCCATGCTCTTTTGATTGGGCAAACACTCGTGCATATAAAAACAGCACTAATCTGACTTACTAGCTTACTTTAAAAAGTACTTGAACTTTGGATATTGTAAAAATAACTTTTATTCTTCTTTCTGCTGATGTACTTGTAATCTCAGAGGTTTTCTTCTGAATAAGCTCAACCTTTATCATGCTTTATACTTCTTTCTGAACTGACTGGCTAGCTCAACTCAGCTCTTCAGGCTCAAACTCTCCTGCAAGCTGACTAATTAAATACAGCTCCTCTCAACTTCTCATTTTTCCTCCTGTACCTCCTCTTGCTTCCCTGCTAACATGATGTGAGCAGTACTATCTCAACAAGGATCCTTTTGCCAAATGGTTACATCATAAGGTGAAAAATAGTAAAGCCAGTCATAACCTGAACCTTTTGTAATTGTGGTCTGCAATAAATATTTTAACCTTTAAGATATTTTTCTTAAGTATTTTGTTACAATGATGAAAGGTAATTTACTACGGGTGAATAAAAGTGTATATTAATGAATTTTGTATTAATTCAGGTCCACTCACCCCTACAACTTGAAATTATTGACTGTATACTCAATCCCAACATTACTAAATTCACAATGAAAAAGGAAAAACTTTTCCCATCTCTTAAAGGAGATTGCTATGGTGATAAAATAATTCAGGTATCCATACCTGTGTTTTAAGAGATGCAAATAAATGCCAATATTTTATATTAAAAATATACACTAAATACAAAGTGACAAGCATGTTTCCCATTATTTTAGTTAGGTCACCAAAAAATATTGATTGATTTGTGCCCTGAAGCATCAGGTAACTGTGCCTCTGGGTTTATAGGGGCAATAAACTATACTATATAACTCCCATGTTCTACTCCTGTTGCATTAACTAAGCAACAGAGGTATATAAGAATTTTGTTGTCAAATTTACAAAGCAAGTACCAGATATCTTTGCATAGTACATTTAAAGTCTGATTTACATTTGCTTCCTTATATGCTGTTCTGCCACTAAAAACCTTAATTACTTCTATTGTTGTATATCCAAAATTATACATCTTGTGGATTACTTTAAAGCTCACAGTCCATTCAGTCCTTCTCAAAACTTTAATTCTCTTGCTATGCAATGTATATTTTGAATAGGAATGTCTTTATTTTATACTTAATTAGTATTTGTAAAGTCCGTTCTTGTTATTTATAAAATTGAAGCATAAAATTTGTTTCAATTATCACTTTTAGTAAGTATTGCAGGATATTGCCTAGAGGCTTTTAATACTTTCTCACCTTTTCAGAAATCTTGGTGAATTAAAAAAATTGCTACAAGATAAAAAGCAAAAATCACTATGTATTAATAATTAAAACAAAAATAAACATAATATGAACAGTCTAAACTGGCAAAGATATCATAAAAGGTGTTGAGCACTCAAGCTTTAAGCACTTCTTTTATTTTACCCACATGTAAACACAAAAGTTTATGCTCTGTGAATAAATCATCTGTTAAATTTATGTGGTCATTAAGTCTTTGTTTTATCCTTTCTTATGCTGATACACCATTTTATTGACTCTGTGAATGTGAACAGAACATTGTTGCCCAGAATTTGAACTAATATAAAATCACTGCATGTTACCAAAGTTAATCTTTGGAAAATAAATTCTAACTATTATCAAACTCTTGCAAAATTTTCTACTCTAATTGATACAAATGTGATTCTATACCAAACGTTCTCCTTAATGCTAGACATTATCATGATTTTACTTTTTCCACTTGAAGTAGTATAAGATAGTATTGCGTTACTCTCTTTATTATCATTACCTAGAATAATAATTAGTAATATTGAAGTCATTGGTAGACTCAGAGGCCAGCCGCGTCCTGTCCTCTCATGGTCCTGATGCTCATTCCCAGGCCCAGCAGGGTTGGACCTGTCCTGTGGGCTGTCATGCAGCTCTTCTGAGGAGCTACCCCTGGGGCCATCCTCTGAGTCCTGCCCATCTTCCGGTGCTCTATCTTCCGTGTTCTCCCCCTTCTGAGATGTGGCCTCACCATTCACAGGTGCTGACGGATCCGTGCTGGACTCATCCTCTGTCATCTCTCTGGGAGCCTGCTCCCCCAGCTGCTCCTCTGTCTTCTTACTATCGGCCTGTTCCTTCTCGGCTCCAGCCTTGTTCACCTTCTGGAGAGCCTCAACTTTTGGCCCCAGGACCCGTGACTTGAGCCGGGTGGAGACCTCTGCTGCCTTCGCCATCACATCCTTGTTGGCCTTGTAGGGGAGAATCTTCTTCAGCGTTGCCACCACATCTGTGTTCTTCTGAAGGATCTGAGAGGTTACCTGCAGGGTCTCCAGTTCTTCTAGTGCACTCAGACCTTTCCTCACATCTGGGTTATCAACCTTCAGTGCAAATTTGATCTCGCTGTGCAGCTTTTGCAGTCTCTCCTCTATGAAAGGTTCTTTTTTCTTCTCCCCCTTCCTGTCCAGTGAGAGACCCTCTGACCGCTTCCGTGTCCACTTCACCTTCACAGGCCTGGCTCGAGGCTTCTTGTCTTGCCTCCCTCTCTTCTACTTCTGGCCAGGCTTCCCTGCAGACGCTGAGCCTGGCAGTTGGGACTTCTTGGCCAACTTCTTCCCCTCTTTCCCAAGCTCCCACTCAGGCTCTGAGTCAGAGGACGATGGTGTGCTACGGCCTCGAGCCTTGCGGCTACTCTTCTTCACAGGCTCTTCATCCTCCAGCTCCTCCCCACTGCTGCCCCCACGCTCTGCCCGCTCCTTGTGCCACTCTTTTTCCTCCCTATCCTGTTCTTGAAGTCTCCGAAGTTCTTCTTCCTGCTCCCGACGCCTCCGAGCCTCCAGCTCCTGCCTTCGCTCTTCATCACATCTTTTCCATTCACTGATGCGGTCCACTTCACCACTGTCACTGTCACTGTCACTACTGGAGGTGGAAGGTGGTCATTCTGGCTTTGGTCTCCACCCTCTGGGTTTTGGGAGTGGCTTCTCAGCTGGCTTTCTGCCTCTAGCGGGTTTCTTGAAGGACACATCTGAGTCTGAGGAGGAGGAGGACGACGAGGAGGAGGATGGAGCCGGCTGTGCAGCAACCACAGGCTCCTCCTTGGCCCCGTCCAAGTCGGCTTTGGAGTCTGAATCCAAGGTTGACAGCACCTTCTTCTTGTGTCGTTCCAGAGGACCTCACTGTGGTGTCCGGGCCACTGTCTTCTTCTCTGGGGTAAAATCCTGGTCACTGGTCTTCTCTGATTCAGATTTACTACATACTTTAAGGTATTGACCACAATTCCTATCATGATTTGTAGATTTTATTTGAACTTCTTATGAAATTTTGATTGAAAAAATACTATTTACCCAAAATGAGTGGAGTATAACAGTTCTTTACAATTTTTGTCAATATCTTCCAGCCTTCAGTTTACCACATCCTTTATGGTATTGACCACAATTCCTATCATGATGTGTAGTTTTTATTTGAACTTCTTGTGAAATTTTGATCGAAAAAAATACTATTCCCCCAAAATGAGTGGCGTATAACAGTTCTTTTGTGTGTGTGTGTGTGTGTGTGTGTTACTATGTCTAAATGGCTGAGGGAAATTAATTAAAATGAGAAAGATTTGTTTGGGCTCATTAGTTTAGAGAAAAATATGAGCTAGAGGAAAGTTCTTTGCCTCCTGATAGTCAGTAAGCAGAGAGAATGATAGGGCAGGTCCAGGACAACTTACACACATCAAGAATAGGGAAATGCCAGGGCCAATAAGTGGGAGAGGGTGGAGTGGCAAGCTTGGGGATCGGGGAGGAAACAGGGGTTTGTTCTTGTTGTTTTTGTTTCTTTGTTTTTTGGAGGGGAAACTGGGAAAGGAGAAATCATATGACATGTAAATAAAGAAAATATCTAATTAAAAAAAAGAATATGACTCTAGTGATGTTAATAAATAACCGTACCTTAAACAGTTTCTTCTCCTTCCCCATAGAGCTGTACAGTTGGGCCAAGCCTTCAACACATGAGCTTCTATTGAGCATATTCCGTATCCAAACTGTAATGGGAATAAATAGGTTAATAAATTCTATGACACCAAATAAGTAGGAACATGGTAGAAAGTAGTATTAAATACAATCCATAGACTATGGCTCCAGTTTAGTCCAAGAAGTTTCCCTATCCCAAAAATAATTGTCAAGGACAAACAAATGTATCTTCTAGGATAGAAGAAGATTCATAGAACATTATATTTAGTATTCAGAAAGAGAGGAAGACCAAGCTGACATGGATTTTCCTATACCACCTCTTGGTTCAACCAAATCATTTATATTTATACATTATTGACTTATATACTCATTTAGTTTGTGAGTAGGGTGTAGGTTGGTGAACATATTGCAGGAGTTCTTAAGTCTCTTTTACCATGTGCATTCTGCAGTTTGAATTCAGATCATTAGGCTTGGTGGTAAGCACCTTTATCTACTGAAAAAAAAATCTCTCCCACCCCTTCACTTATTTCTAGCCTGCATTAAGTAACAGTGAATTAAGTAACAGTACTTTGTGAATTTTAGCTACTAATCTCCGTAATTATTATCTGTATTGGATCAAACACAGCTCAGATTTTTTTTCTTTATTTGGGTATTAGAATTTCAGGATAAGTGTAATAGGTTAACAAAACTGTGTGTTTAAACAAAGATACATATGAAGGATGCATGGATTTTACATTTGAAGTCTTTTTGACATACTTTTCATAATATGTTTTAAACTTTAATGGAAAAATTTACTCTACCTCCTATATGTGGGAATGTAACTATGAATAGATGTAGAAATATAGATAAACTAAAGATGCATTGCTATAAGGCACAAGCAGCTACAAGGTTAGGTTAAAGCAGGGTGTACTGCTTTTCCTACAAGTCTTTTTGTGTTCATATTGCATGGACTCTGGACAGGTAAAAACAGGAGAGGGATAAGATCAAAAGTCTGCTTATGAACTAAAGTATGTGGGCAAAGAATTATTTCTACCAAATGAAATAAATTCTCAGTTCAAGTAACTCCAGCCCTGAGATATTGGGTCCTTGAAGGGGGCTGTGGTACTATTTTGGTTTATCTAACCTTAATTTTCTCCTGATATTATGAGTCATTTTTCTTCTCAAAATTCTTTAGAATTTGCAGTGAAAATCTTGGTTGTTACATTTTACAGATCACTTCAGATTCTCTAGTAAAGATGTCTGTACGTTCCTATGTGTATTTGAAGATGACTTGCATCTTCAAAGGGAGGTTAGAAAAGGTAAGAATTTAGGGAAAGAAATGAATTGACTGGATTTTCAGGATTTTTAGATTTTGTTTTTCTATTCTATTACTATTATTATTATTATTATTATTATTATTATTATTATTATTGTTATTATTCATTCTACTCCTGGCAAAGATCTTTCTAATCATCTCCAAAACATAAAAATAAAGCATCTGTTAAAGAAAATTCTTATCATTTAGAATATACATATATGTATGTATGTATATATATATATATATATATATATATATATATATATATATATATATATATATATGCTCAGAGATTCAATATATATTACAGGAAGAATTTAATAGCATAAATCTGTACTTAATAAATTATTAATTTTATTGAAGCATTATGCCATTAGAAATTTATTAGTTTTATATTTCTATTAAACTAATAAGAGATTAAACCAGAACAGATCCTTATATGGACCTTGAATATTAATACAGTTGAAAACAAATTTGTATCAGTATTGCAGTGGTACCTTCTTTCCAAAACCTAAAATCATCTCTATTATATTTAAAATTTTTTATCTAACATATAATAAGTTCATATCCTATCTAAATCCTGGGTACAAATGTGATTCAAATACTGTGGAATCTCAACTTCAAAGAGTGACATGTTGTAAGAAGTTTCAACTAGTGGTTTCTTGTGTGTCCCAATTTCTAAATAGTACTAAAATGTGCAACAGCAGAATAAGTGTCTGAATTGAAATATTTTTAAAGGCGCAGAAAAGTACATAATGCTTGTGTTTATTCTTATTTCATACTGGGTATTCTAGAAAGTTGTCTATGCATCCCCTCAAGGGGCTTGCCCCTCGCCCCTATAGGAATTACCTTTGGCCTTGCACAAGTTTCTAGGCCCACCAATGGACTGATCTGATCTCTGCTTCTGTATATACCAAGGAGCACTAGATTTAGTGGCTTTTGAGTACATTGTGCTTCACTGACTATGTCCAGATTAGCTTGCTCCATTGAACAGGACAGAAAGAAAAAAGAGCTTTACTACAGAGGAAAAACAGTCCATGTGGATCAGCATGTGACACAATGAAGTTTTTTTCGATTCTTATTCTCTAGTCACTTTGAGCAACTTGTTGACATTTGCCAAATTCTGTGTTCTCCTTTATTTTCTGTTTTTTCTTTTCTTATTTTTTTCCTTAAAGAAAACAAAGAATGGTTGATTTTTAACAGGTGCTAATGTGGGCATTTGTGAATGTGTTGAGACTATTGACAACTGATTTCATTAGAAAATAGGGAAATTCCATAGAGATTCTACTTCCCTGACCAATCCAGGCACATGCAAAGCACTGGCACAATGCATTCTTGTGACAAATTATGAGAAAGACATTTGTTGCATATATTAAACTTTACAGCTGGAACTTCCATACAGTTTTGGATTTCCACATGGAGAGGTTATAAAAACAATAGCGTTTTTTTCTTAATGATTCAGCATCTCAGGTATGCAGTAAAATATGTTTTGATTAATTATTGAAATTGCCTGCAGTTTCACAAACTGGGTTCTTTCAGAGGAGGGAACAAAGGACCTGAAATAGAGGATTCGAAATGCAAAGAGAAATCATGAAATCAAGTTGAAATAGCCCAATCAAGACTTCACTTAGATAAACCAGGGTTTGTATAGTCACAGGAGAAACCGAAACCAAATCTCTAGATTACATGATATTTGCATAACATAAACACTGTAAAAAAGGTTCAGGTGACAAAGTCCCCAGGTTCAGAAGATCTTCAGGTGGTTGGCTTAGTCAAGTGGTGGGCAGGGCATTTGTCTTAGCTCCCCAAGTGGAAGCTTCCAAGCAGAGACTGCCAGAAGTCTGATGGCTGAGGGGAAGGAGGAAGTAACAAATTATCACTTAGAATAAAAAGTATTAAAGATAACATAATATTTACAGGTATGCACTTTAAACATTCGTTGCAATTGATATCTGAGAACATGTTTTTCTTTTTTTATTTTTTAGTGGTTGGCATGAGTTTGATTCTTTAAACTTTGCTTAGAAAATTTAAAAAAAAAATCATAACTGCAAAACTATTGTGAACACCAATAATTTTATGTTTTATCCAGTGGTAAACACCATGTGCATTGCTGGGCAGTCAGAAAGGTGTTTGCATTATGTGATAACATAACCTATATTATCCTGTCTTCTGGTTGGATATGGTGTCAGTCCAACTGTTAGATTTCTATGAATCTGATAAGACACCACGCCCAAAAGCCACCAAGGAGGAAAGGATTTATTTGTACTTAGGATTCCCTTGTTTCACTCCATCACTCAAGGATTTCAGGGTAAAATGTATGTAATGTCAGGAACTCAAAGGTAGCATCACATGCAGAAGGCATTGAGGAGTTGTTTAGTGGCTTACTATTCATAGCTTTCTCAGTCTTCTTTTGTGTAGCATCCAAGACCCTCAGCCCACTGATGTCACTGCCTACAGAGATCTGGGCCCTCCCATGTCAGTGATCAACTCAGGAAACTGCAGACTTATCTCATGGAGACATCTTCTCAGTTGAGTTTCCATCTTCTCAAACAGCTCTAGTGTGTTTCAAGCCACTACAAGGCAGTGGTGGCACACACCTTTAATATCAGAACTTGGAGAGGGGCCGAAGCAGTGGGATTTCTAAGTTTGAGGACAGCCTGCCTGGTCTACAGAGTGAGTTCCAGGACAGCAAGGGCTATACAGAGTACCCTGTCTTGAGCCACCACCACCCCCCCAAAAAATGAACTAGCCATCATATATCGTTATTAAAATCTATAATAGTTTGGTATGCTGTATTCTTAATGATTCCCACCAATCTAAACAATTTCATTGCTAACATATGACCTTCTTGTTTTAAAATTATCTCAGTTCTTAATGTTTTCTAAGTGCCCATCTTTTTATATTTGTCTAAGCAGCCATCTCCCTCTGACATTCACATTATGTAGTACCTCCTCACTAATCTATTTGTCTATAGAAAGGGCCAATCTTTATTTCCTATGATAGTTCTATATTAATAGGCTTAGGATCTTTATGTCATTGACTATTTTAAGAAGTTGCTGAGGCTAAATAAGTCTTTTAATTCAACTTTTCCTGATCAGTGACTGTGTGATATAGCACAGTGTTTAATTTTTTAATAAAAGTTGTTCAGCATTCAGTTGGACAGTAAGCACTGGATTTTGAATAAAATTCTAATCCTTATTAATATGAAACATTCATTTGCATGATACTGCTTTATCAGAAAAATGTCACAAGATTTCAAATTGCCTACCCCATTTCTTGAGAAAACAAGATAGAATAAATCTACCATTTTCCTTGAAAATCATTCACAGCAGATGAAGAGACCCGACATGCCTTCATTTCTGCTTTATTCAGCAAGGACCATTCATCCACAAATGCTAAAATCCTTTTAGTAGCTGGGAATTTTTATCACTGAGCAGAAAGGGTCTTTATAACTATTTATCTTTACTATGCTGTCAGAAAATCTGTGAGCTTCTGACAGCCCTATATTTAATGAACTGGAATCCCCCATTTCAACATGCTGAAATTCTGCCTTTTTCACCCTACCTGCATAATTTTCTCTCTTGTGTTACAGTACAAGTCTGTACAGTAGTCTGCACTTAATCTCCACATCTCATCTTCCCAATTCATCATGTTGGAAAGAATTCAACATCCTATAATTTTACCCTCCATTGAACTAGAGTGATTTCTACATTTAGATTATTCAGCACCATTAAAAGAACTTTGTTTTCCCCTAGCATTTAATTCTACTATAATCCACTGTCAAATGCATTAAATAACAGCACTGAGATTCCGTCACTGGCACAAAGAACTGGCAAGTAGAAGCAAGTGTTTAGAAATCTCTTCGTGAACCACTATAATAATCACATCGTTATTATTGAACCATTTTAGGGATATTCTCTTCCATGTGAAATCAAAATCAGTTGCTCAAATAACAGTGCTTGTTATGCTACACAATGTTATTTTCAGTCTTGCATAAAAAAAAGACCAAATAGGATGCTTCAGTTTAGAAGTAGACATTTTCCTTGGTGTATGATCCTTGGGGATAACTGTTGTGGAAAACAAATGCCAAAGCTTACATGTGGTGATCCGAAGGCAACCTTGGAGAACTAATTCTTTCTTTTCGTTATGTGGTTGGCTAAGAGAAAACTCAGGAGTTCAGGTCTTCAGGGTTAGCAGCAAAACCCTTTATCTTCTGAGCCGTGTTTCTGTCTCTATGAAGGGACACCATTTTTATGTATTCATTCATACAAGTAAAGGATATTTTCCTTTTGGAAAATAGAATTTAGTTCTCTTTTCCTTGAGACTACTGATTGGGTGATAATGTAAGCAGTAAAAGAAGAAAGAAACATTGCCCTCAGTTCAGAGGGCCTATAGTTAGGAAGCATTTCATCTGTGAAAGCACAGAAGGGAGCAGAGTTGCTAATCTCATAAACAGAATCAGAGAGAGGCATACAAAAGAAGATTGTGGTAGGACATGTTCTTCATGGACATACCCACAGGCTTTTATTTCTTCTAACACATCTCTTCCTAGCATCCTCATGATCATTATGTCCTCATGATCCAGTCACCTTTCAATATGCCACAAGGTATAACAAAGCCTTCAACACTAGAGCCTTTTGAGTGGAGTATATTAACCCAAAATTTACTTAACTCATCCTATAATATCTACTTCCCCAGTTGTGAGACCATAACAGCCACATGCAGGCTTCCAAGTATCTAGGCCAAATTCCCTAGCAGAGATTCCATCCTACAACATCTCCATACATGAGAAATGCCATTGAAGACCTTCCAAAAATCCCAGCCAAAATCACATCCATAGAACTGATTAGTCAACAACTTAGTTGCAAGAAATCCATTTTGTTTTAATTCACTAAACTCTGGAGTGATTTATGATGCAATAAAGTTAACTGAGATACATCTCTATAGTGTACCATACTTAGAGTTAAATAGATGCCTTTTCTGTATAGCAGTGAATGCAGAATTACAATACAAATGGCTCTAGTTGAAGTTCTTCTTGTCTTACATATGAGTGATGCCAGTATTTAGCCATGACTGAACTATTTAGTTGGGTCTCATGAATATCTTTTATTTCTTTTGTTTGAAGCATGAAATAAGAATGTTAATTATGCTTTTTAGGTTAATATAGGTGTGAAACATAGAAAAGTGACTGATAAACAGCTGGTATCTACCTTAGCTATCTTCAATTTCCTGATGAGAGTATTTGTATCTTTTCTTAAACTTTATTTAATGTGAATTATGATTTTGACTGCAATTATCCTTCTGTGAGGGTATCAGATCTCTGAGAACTGGAGTGAAGGGCAGTTATGAGCTGTCATGTGTATGCTAGGAGCTGAAGAAGCCTATGGAAGAGAAGCCAGTGTTCTTAACACTTCCAAACCAAAAATGTCCATAAATGTCCAGGAAAGACCTTTGGTAACTTGACCCTTTTCTTCTTGGATGGCTACTTTTCCATGATTCCTACCTCATACTATCAGATCTCTAAATGGATGATAAGATCTACCTTCACTTCTGTAAGTTACACATCAATTTTCTCTGCTTATCTTTTCTAGATTCCATTCATTCTTCATTCTTTCCTAACAATGTCATAGAGGAATCATACATTTGCCAATTATTTAATAAGTAGTTTGGCTTTGAAAATAAATCAATGAATTTATTGTGAAGATTATTTCCATTAATTTGTTTATTTATTCACTTTACATCCTGATGGAAATTCCCCTTCCCCCTTTCCTCCCAGCCCCACCTTTACAAATTGCTCTTCCCATTACCCCATCCCCTTCTCCTTAGAGGATGGGAAGCCCCTGTTGGATACCACCCCACCCTGGGACATCAAATTGCATCAGGACTAAGTGCATCCTCTTCTTATGAAGTTGGACCAGTCAATTCAGTTAAAGGAAGGGGAACCAATGGCAGACAACAAAGCCAGAGTCAAGCCCTACTCCAATTGTTAGGTGACCCATGTGAAGACCATGCTGCACATCTGCTATCGATGTGTAGGGGTCCTAGGTTAAGCCCTGCATGATCTTTGGTTGGTGGTTCAGTCTCTGTCAGACCCTATGGGGCCAGGTTACTTGGCACTATAGATCTTCTTGTGGTATCTTTGATCTCCCCAGCTTGCATAATCCTATCCCCTACTCTTCCACAAGGCTCCCTTAGCTTTGTGTGATGATTTCATCAGCTTCTAGTTGAAGCCTCACACGAGGTTGTGCTAGGTTTCCATCTGAATGCATAGCAGAGTATTTATTAATAATATCATTGCTTGGCCCTATCCCATGGGATGGGTCTTAAGTTTGGCCAGTCATTGGTTGTCTGTTCTCTGTTTCTCTTTTTTCTTTCTGAGAAAAAGAATTAGAAATTTTTTTTATATATGACAAAGTAAAGATAAGTTGTTTAGTACATTGATGGATTTGAAGCTCAGCAACATAACAATTCTTCTCTTAAGCAACTAATACATTTGGTTCACAAAAAAAAGGAAATAATATACACAGTAGAATAACTGTTTCTTGTCAACATTTGCATTACTTCATACAGTTATGACTTCTTACAACACATAATATGTTGCATGCAACAAGTTTATATGACTTTATCTCATTATGAAAAGTAGTATCATATCTAAAAAGGAATAAGAAGAAATAAAAGGTCCCAGGTCATGTGTTTCTCTGTGAAGAGATCTGATGCATGCTAGTTAGGCTGTTTCCTCAATCTCTGCTCCCTCTGTAACCCTGTGCATGTTGTAGGTAAGACAAATTTTGGGGTCGAAGGTGTTGTGGGTGCGTTCTCTCTCTTCACTCAAAATCTTACCTGGCTATAGGAGGTGACCACCTCTATCTCCACATCCCCAGTTGCTAGGAATCTCACCTAAGGTCACCACCATAGATTCCCTGAAGTCTCCTCCTCCACTTCAGGTCTATTAAAATCAAAGACATTATGAAATTGCAGACAAATGGATAGAACTAGAAAATATCATCCTGTGTAGGGTAACCCAGACCCAGAAGGATGGTATGTATGTACAAGTGGACACTAGTCATAAAGTAATAGATAACCAGGATACAATCCATAGATCTAAAGAAACTGCATAATAAGGAAGCTCCAAGGAAAGATGAGTGGATCTCATTCAGAAGGGGAAATAAAATAGACATCAGAGGTAGATGAAAAGAGGGAACTGGGTGGAAGAGGGGGTGAAGAGTGGAACATGGATGAGAATCAGATGTGGGGAGAGGGACATGAGAGAGAGAACAGAAATTGGCAGGGAGGAGGGTATCTCTGGTACTAGCTAGAGCCCTTGTCAAGATTCAATGTCATGTCATGAACTCAGTTCTAGTGGCACCCATCTTTCAGCAACTTAAACTATTCTGAACTCATCCTTATATTTATTGTCCCTTATTATGCTCTTTCATTTTAGAAAATCATTCACTCAGTTCTGAAGTTACTTAGGAATTATTTACTATAATTTGTAGTACAATTGAATATCCAGAATAGTAATATCTCTAGTACGTCTTTTAATATTTAGAAGTCCTTTAGCTGTCTTGGGTTTGTTGTTGCATACAAGCTGAAAATGATCCTTTCAAAATCTGTAAAGAACTGTGTTGAAATACTTTGATGAAGTTGGGATTCAATATGGAGATTGCTTTCATATAATGGATATTTTACTATATTAATCCCACCAATCTATGAGCATAAGAGATTTTCCATCTCTAATACCTTCTTCAATTTTTTCTTTAATGTCTTTAACATTAAACCTAACCAACTTTCACTTGCTTGGTTAGAGTTATTCCCAAGATATTTATTTTATATGAAGCCATTATTAAAGGTTTTGCCTCCCTGCTGTCTTACTTAGTTCACTTTTAATTTGCATATAGGATGGCTACTGATTTTTTATCGGCTATTTTATTTACTTACATTTCATATGTTATCCCCCTTCCCAGTTTCCCCTCCACAAGCCTCCTATTCCCTTCTCCCTCCCCCTGCGTCTATGAGGGTGCTCCCCCACCCACCCACCCAGTTCTGCCTCAGCCCCCTAGCATTTCCCTATCCTAGGTCATCAAGTCTCCACAGCACCAAGAGGCTCCCCTTCTAATGATGATAGATAAGGCAATTCTGTGCTACATAACCAGCTGGAGTCATAGATATCCCCTGTGTACTTTTTGGTTAGTAGTTTAGTCCCTGTGATGTTTTGGGGTGGTTCTAGTTGGTTGATATTGTTCTTACCATGACCACGATGTTGCAAATCCCTTCAGCTCCTATAGTCCTTGCCCTACTTCCTCACTGGGATCCCCATGCTCAGTCCAATTATTTGTCTGTATACATCCTCATCTGTGTTTGTCCAGCTCTTGTAGAGCCTCTCAGGGGACATCTAAGTAGGGCAGTCCCTGGATGGCCTTTCCTTCAGTTTCTGCTCCACTCTTTGTCCCTGCAAAAATCCTGGATTAATATTTTTGAGGTGGGTGGGTAGCCCCAACCCTCAAGTGGGGCCCATGCCTATCCACTGGATATGGTCTCTACAGGAATCCTGCTATGCTACATTTTTGAAAGTGACTAGTTATTAGCTGTAGGAGTTCACTGGTAGAATTTTAAGGTCATATGCATAATACCATATAATCTGCAAATAAAAATACACTGAGTTTTTCCCTTTTCAATTTGCCATCTTCTGGGTCTCCTTCAGTTGTCTTATTGGCATATTTAAGACATCAGAAGATGGCCTTATCTGACATCAATTGGAGGGAAGCCCCTTGGTCCTGTAGAAGCTCAATGACCCAGCGTAAGGGAATCCTAGGGCACTGAGGTGGGAGTGGGTGGGTTAGGAACACCCTCATAGAAACAAGGGGACAAGGAAAGGGGTAAGGGGTTGTAGAAGTGAAACTGAAAAGAGTGATATCATTTGAAATGTAAATAAAATAAGCAAAAAAAAAGGAAAATTAAAAATATAAATAAAAATTATAAGTAGTCACTATCTACTTTAAAGACATTTTCTTGATTTGGAAGTCCCATATTAAGACGTTTACCATATTCTGAGATAAATTAAAATTTCTTTACCAAATTTAAAAAAAAAGACTTGAAGTCCTATATGAATAGATATGGAGCTAGTGAACAATCTTATTTTATTTCCTGATTTTAGTGGAATTGTTTTGAGTTTCTCCCTTTTAAGTTGATGTTAGCTATGGCCTCTTGTTAACTCTCTTTATTATGTAGAAATGTCCTTTGACTCTAATCTCTAATTTTGTTAGAAGGTTTTCATAAATGTGTGTTGGATTTTGTAAAAGGCCTTTGTTGCATCTAATGAGATAATGATGTGGTTTTTGTCTTTTTTGTCTTTCAATATATTCCTGTGATGGATTACATATATTTATTTATATATGTACCCATCCCTGTGTTTCCTGGATGAAGCTCACTTTTATCTTTTGATAAGTAAAATTACAGCTATAGCACCAAAATACCTGAGAAGGGACTAAAGTCCCATGGAAGTGCATCTTGAAAACAAGAGTAGCTTTTACAATAAATAGCATTCTTGTAGATTCTTAGGCAGATTTACTGGGAAAGAACAGCTACATGCACTTTGGTCTTCAAATGATTAATTGTTAATTTGAACATTTTACTTGGTTAATGGCTCAGTAAATAAAGTTATTGCCTTGTAACATGAAGATGCTACGGACTACACAAATCCAGGACAACAGCACCTGCATTTATACCCAGATTTAGTGGGGAGACTGGAGGCTTCCCTGGAGCTAATCAGAGAGCTTCAATTTTCATAAGAGACTTTGTGATAGAAGCATAATCCAACACCAAATTCACATTTCCTAGTCCATCCACAATCTTCCAACAGGCACATCCAAGGTTAAACCAAAGGCTGTTTTTTCTCTCCCCATGACATATTAATTTGCTATCTTGGACCCTCCATTGACTCCTCCTCCCTACTCCTTCTCTATCTACTCCCTTTCTCCCAATCTCTTCTCTCTGTTCTCTCTCTTCCCCTCATCCTTCCAATATCGGAACCCTGTGTGTGTGTGTATGTATATGATCACATGTATATAAAGATTCCAGAAGATTATATTTTGAGTAACTCCTTCTGTTAATTTCTATCATACTCTCTTTTTGAAAGCGTTTCACTATACCAGAAGTTTCCTATTTCAGCTAGGCTGCCTAACCAGATAGCTTCTAGGATCCACCTGTATCAGGCTCGCCAATAGTTGTTCTTACAAGAACATATGGCCATGCTCAGATTTTGTGTATGAATCTGAGAATTCAAACTCATGCCCTATGATTATAAACACACAGATAGACAGACACCACACACACTCACACAACAAACACACACACACACACACATACAATTTCTCTTTTTCCTGTTGATCTATCTCTCTAGCCTCTCTAACTTGACACTCTTGGCAAAATAAGAACTCCATTTAGATACTTGCCATTATGTCCATACATAGAACTCTTATTTCCTGCTTTATCTTCAAGCAAGGTCTTTCTGGATAGGAGTAGTGTTAAACAACCACAAGGACGTGCTGAAGGCATTACAGATTCAGCTAGCACTCTTGAGAGATTTCTATGTTATCAAAAAAACATCCACAGGTTATACTACTCCATTTCAACTTTATCACTACCTAGGCATCATGCATATTCCACTCAAACATGCACAACTGATTATAGATATGGAAAGATCTTAGTGAGTACTTCTTAAATGCCAGAGTTCCTGGTAAGTCCATTTTATTTTAAATAAACACTGGACTCTAACCACAGTGTGAAGTATGTTCTATTACAGTCACACCATGTAATCTCAGTATGAATCAAGTACCATTTCAATATTTTATAAAATGAAGATATGAAACTTAAAAATATTAAGAAAATTTCCACCATAGGAGGTGAGAAAATGTTTTGAATGTACCCACAGGTCAACTTCCTGGATAGCAGTCACTTTGCTTGACATCAACACTTTACAATTTTCTACTTATTTTCTTGCCTAGTTCAAAGCTGTCAATCCTTCAAGGCTTGTTGAAAACTCTTTGCTTTTAAGAATCTCACCTTCTGGAATGTCCTGGACACCAATACTCTAGTCTATTTAGAGATTTTCTGAGTTATTCTAACTTCTAACATGTACTGAAGAGAGTCATTTGTGCCCATTTGTGTCATTATTTGATCTTTACTGAGCTCAACTTTGTGCTTCCCAAAACCCATGTCAGACATTAACCCTAGTGAAATTATCTGTGCATTTTGCTTATACAATTATTTGCATCATTGATCCATTTCAGACAGAGTATAGACTCATTAGAGATAAAGAGTAGATTGCGTTGTCAAGGAATAGAGACTAACTAAATAAGAATGGAGTCTCTTGAGGGACTGATGGAAATGAGGTAGAATTACATGTTAGTTCTTGTTGAACAGCATCACGAGCACACTAAAAAATCACATTTATATATTTAAAGTGTTTCTTGTGCTATGAAAAATGATAACTTGAGAATAACAGACATGTAAAAGTAATAAGATACCACTAACATTCTTAAATTTAGAAAGTTAAACTAACTTATGCTATATATTATAGACACAGGTAAGAGAGAGAGAGAGAGAGAGAGAGAGAGAGAGAGAGAGAGAGAGAGAGTTTTAAAACCCCATATTTATTAGACACACAGCAACAAAACTTTCAAACCAAAATTTGTCCTGCCTACTAGAAGTGAAAGAATAAAGATGGAGCAGAGATTGGGGGAATGGTCAACTAATTACTGGCCCAACTTGATACTCTCCCCATGGGAAAGAGTCAACCCCTGCCACTATTAATGATGCTCTGCTATCTTTGCAGACAGAACCTAGCATATAACAGTCTTATGAGAGGCTTCATTTAGCACCTGATGGAAACAGATACAGAGACCCAGAGTCTTAGGGAGCTGAGGATCAAGAACATCACCACAGAAGGAGCTATACAGTCAATTAATCTGGGTCCATGGGAGCACACACAGACTGAACCACCATCAAAGAGCATGCATGGCCTGGAACTAGGCTACATGCACAGATGTAGCACATGTGCAGCTTGTTATTAATGTAGGTCCGCTAACAATTAAAGTAGGCACAGTGGGGAAAGGAGATCTCTCTGAATCATTTGCCTGTCTTTGGATCTTTGTCCCATAGCTGGGCTGTCTTATTTGACATCAGTAAGAGAAGATATACTTAATCCTGATATGATTTGATCTATCAGGGTGGTTTGGTACCCACCAGGAGAAGGGGGTTCCCATTCTCTGAGGAAAAGAGGATGGGGAATGGAAGAGGGGGTATCAGGGTGGGGCTTGGAGAAAAGGAGGGACCTGCCTGGAATCAGACTGTAAAGTGAAAAAATAAAGAAGAAAAAGATTATCTGATATATCTAAATTTTACTAGCATTTATATTTAGTTTATTTATGTGTCTGTATGTGGGAGTTGGGACATGTGCACATGAGTAAAAAGGTATATGACTTGTGAATACTTGATATGGTTTCTGGGAACTTTAGGAAATAACTTAGATAAGAAGCAGTTAATGGTTTTATAAAAGAACAAATGAAGTTGGAAAATTGTTATTGTTGTGGTTTGTATGTTTATCTAATGGAGTCACAGACAAGATGGGAATAAGAAGACTGTGGGAAAGTGATATTCTCAATTTGAATGTAATTTTGCATTCAGGAAACTATAAAAAAATAGATGAAATTTTTAGAGTGAAGACTCTGTACATTAATGAGAAAGCTAAATTGCATCTTTACTCTTCATGTCATACTGGACAAACGCAAAAGGTGTTCTTTTTAACTTCTAGAGGCTGTGATGAGATCTGTCATTAGCTGCTATGGTGTTCAGGATCTTCACCTCATGTTACATTATGCCACCAGATTCTAGATACTGAAAATGTTCTTTAGGATGACAAAGCAGATCATTGTTGAAGACCAACAGAATAAAACAGTATCTACAAAAACTGGCAAGATTTGGCCTGTTTAATGAAGAAACTACTAACATCTTTTTAATAGACTAACTCCAATGTGTGTTAATATTTTCATGCCAATATTTTAATTACTTTTATGCACACATGTAACTATAGTGTTCCTTCTGATTTCTATTTCAAAGTTAAGTTGACCATGGTACTCCACAGTCATCCACGAATGAGTGAGTATATGAATGAGTGAAATTCCCAATGAACTACCAGAAACACCTCCAAAAATATGAAGAAAAACTTTGAGAAGCTACACTAGAAATAATAGAGCAGTTAAGAATTGAATAGCATGTGATCCATAGAGTCAGGTGTCAGCAGTGTGAATAAATGCATGAATACTTCCAGAAGCAGAGAATATCCAAGATGGTACTGTTACTGTTACTTTAGTTCAGGGTGCAAGTCTTGATACATCTCACATCTATGGCTCGCCTGACTGAGGAATTTCCCTCATTTGTAAAACTAGAAATAAAATTGACAGTGCTAAGTAAATAACTGATGCTAGCAAAGAAAAAGGTGTCGAACTGTAAAATGAACAAACACACATAAAATGGAGGGAAAGCAGAATTTATCCTCAAGCGTGCAAGACAGAGGAAAGTGGGTCTACATTTAGAATGAGTTTCAGGCCATGATTTCTTTGCCAACACTTTAATGTCTATTGACTATGAAAAAGCAAAATTGCCTCCAGGCTAGAAAGTCCTATTAACACCCCCATCAAGGCCAGTGTTCTCCTGAGTAGAACGGCAAAGAAGCCAAGGAAATCAGTGTCTGGGGAGAATGTATTTATCATGGCTAAGACCCTTAGGCCAAAGCCTTTCTACTAAGTACTTGGCAAAAAGGAGCTGGGGGTCACCTTACAAATTTGGGAATAAGGTCCTATTTCATCTAGATGCATCTCAAGCCTATTGACTGACTGAATTAGGATTTTGCTGATTTGGTTCCATTCAACTATTTCATGTGTCTATATTAATGAAATTCAACATTGACTTTTTCAATCCTCACTAATTCTGAAATGCCTATTTCATTGAAATAAGTTGCATAGGACTTTTCTACATATTTTTAAAGTATGTGATGATTAACTATGCTTCAAAATGTAAACCAATAGTAAAATCAAACATATAGGATATCCATATTATTAGATAGATACTTTATCCCATTTCTGTTGTTCTTATGTTGTTCTAATTAGGGGTTGTCCTCTATATGTTTTATTCTCAGAAAACTCCAAAACCACACAATCTTATAGAGACTCATGTGCTGAGAATAAAAAGATGAAGAACTGAGAAATAGAAGTAATGGCTGCAATGCAGATTCCACTTCAATTTGAAGCCTTTAGATCCCTAAGATTCAGTTTCTCATTATAAGATGAGGTCAGCAGAATGGCTGCCAATGATGTTATGTTTGGTCAGAATTTCAGTTCATCTTTGCAATAATCATGCTTAACTCAATTGCTCAAAGATTATTGAAGATCTGTGAAGCCAGGGGTTCTGTTGTAGTCAATGCATTTTTGTTTTGTATGTATGTATATATATAATATATATATATATATACATATATATATATATATATGTTTTGTATATATATATGTATATGTATACATATATACATACACACATATAATTTCTAGGTAAAATGACTGTTGTGTGCTATACATCAGTTTTTGTTTCTGTGTCTTTCTATGTCTCTGTCTCTGTCTCTCTGTCTCTGTCTCTCTGTCTCTGTCTCTCTCTCTGTCTCTGTCTC